>NC_042494.1:99534526-99569269 GCF_005508785.2 Acyrthosiphon pisum
CAGAATCTAAAAGTATACAGAAGAATGTATTTGGTTAAAATATACACATATTAAAAAATATACATAATTATAGGAATAAGGTTATAGAACTTTATTTATCTATTTAAAACTAAATTTTCATAAAAAGTTATGGGTATTTTTGTAATTGTAATGATATATGTTCAAATAAATTAAAGATATCTTATAATCTAGATAGAAAAGGTTTTTGTGCTATCTACAAATGCTGTATACTGTTGGCTGTAACAATATTATCAAATACATTTTGAAATATATACTTGTTGGTCGGCAATTATACATCAAATATCTTAGTAACAAAACAAATTTGTTGTTTGGTAATAATCAATTGAGAAGATATCCAACTGATTTCTGGGTAGTACGGTGAAACATATGCCATCCATCACGCCTACCTGGTCATATTTATATTCTAGGTAGAGAAGAAGTCTTTTTTGGGAGATGACCGTTTAGAATTTCTTAAGTTTTATGGGCTGTACAATTAAGATACATATTATTATCATCATTTTTATTATAATAACTTAATGTTTAAACATCGATTTTTGGCTGCTTAAAAGTATTACAAGCTAAAGGTTAAAGAACTCTAAGATGGAATATAATGAGAATCTATAATATGTTTCATTGTGGCAACTTACTTGAAGCGTATACTGTAAAATTTTGATGGGCCCCAGGGCAACTCTCAAACCTTCAACAGCCTCCATAAAAGCTTGAACCAAGTGAGGGGATGTTTCAAAAATGTTAGGCCAGACATAGTTCAACAAATGAATTAAGGCATCCTCACAACCGAAACCAAAAACTCCAAGAGCCATATGTTTAATAGCTGCACATGCTGTCTGTCGGTGTACTAAATCTCTAAATAATATAAAATCCAAATTAATTAAAAATACATACAATAAATAAGTAAAAACTATTTATATTATCTATGTGTCATTTATGAAATTGAATAAATATAAACAGCTATGGTTGGTTATTGTATGTTTTTATGATTTTTGTTTGTATAATCATTACTCTTATTAATTATTAATTCGAGTAAAATAATTCATTCGGGATTTTCATAGCAAAACAGAACTTTTGTATTTTAAATACTAATCTTCAAAAAAAAAAATAGGCATAATGTTATTTCAAGCATTTTTTGGTAACACTTAGGTACTATAAAACTGAAATAAAAATAAATATTTTTATTTTTATTTTACTGTTCATGCATACATATAATTGATTATTATTATTAATTATGATGCGGATCAAAAATATAAATATTCCTAATCTAAATATTTAACTAGTATTACCTGTCCATAAGAGCATCTTCTAAAAGCGGAGTGACAGCATAGATATAATCTTTGCCCATTTCCCCAATATATTGAAACAAAAATGATAGTGATTTAAGAACACCGTTTTGAACATTCAATTCAGGTACACGGTATTCATTCATTAATGCAGGCAATACAGTAAATGGAGAACACGTTTCAGCCACTATAGCAATGGCAACTGTTGTACAAACACGATTTTGTCGTTCTTGTACTTTTAAATTATTCAAAAGTGTAGCTAATACATCATGAGGTCTGTAGACAAATAATAGTAGTTGGTCATTTAATACAATAATTAATTTTATATTCTCATTCATAAAAATCAAGGAAATGATTTAATATTCAATTCTAAATACTTACCCAATGGCTTTAGCAATATAACCAAAAGTATTTACTGTTGCTCTTCGGATTGCTTTTTTATGTGCTTTTAATAGTTCAAGTAGTTCAAAACATATTCGCATCCATTCCCTGGCAGGTACATACTCTGGTCCTCGATCAGCAATACGACCAACAAGATCAATACAATTCTCTTGGACTTTCTCGTGTCTGTTTTTCAAAATTGGTGTTAGCCGAGGTAACAAGTCTTTGATAGGCGGAGTCATTCTTGTCATGCCGATCACGTTTACAATACCTTTTAATGCTCCTAAAATGCTTCCCAACACTTCTGGATATTCTTCACCCAAGTATTCATACAACACTAAACCCAAATGCCCCATCAACTTCTCCTAAAACATACAATAATAATTATATACAGTATAGATTAAAAGTCAAAGAAATTAGGTATTTACTTCTTGACAAATTTTCATGATACACGCTATCCGAGCAATCAAATCTGCAGCTTGTTGTCTGATTTTAGCTGATTTGTTATTTAATCTCCATAAAATTGTACCACATATTTGTGGTAAATAAGGTTTAACACGTCGACCCAATTGGTTAACAATCATGCCAAAGCCATTCAACATGACAACATCCTTAATAAAGCAAAAATTAGATTAATAAAATATATTCAATTATGAATTTAAGTAACTCGAGAAATATTAGCACATACTTCATTTGTTTGTTCTTGGAAAGCATAAAGAATACCATCAATAAGCTGTTCTTCAAGCCTTGAATCAATGTCGGCTGCACCTAAATTACCAATTGTTTTTTCGATAGTTTCCATAACCATTTTACGATATTGTTCATTTTCGTCTTTTAAATCATCAACAATGCGATTAATAATTTCTGATGCCCCAACTTTATTTGCTATTTCCATAGTAGTATCAACTAACTAAATAAAAAAAAAAAATAATTTAGACTCGTGAAACATAATATAACATTATGATATAATATAAATAATATTATATACTTGTCTATAATTTCGTCTATCAAGAGCCATTCTGTGATTCCAGAAATGTCTAAAGAAATGAGGTAAAATGTCTTCACGAATATATTGTGGTTCCACACCATCTGTTCCACAACATTGTTTGACAACCTAAAAAAAAAATTATTAGTTAAAAATAAGTAAAAATAAAAACACTTAATAAATACCTTCAATACAATCTTTTTCATTTCTTCATCAGGCGACTGAAACTCTCGAATCAAGATCAACATCACTTCTCTGGTATAGTAATTAGCATACTCAGCATCCATCAAAGGTATTAAATATCCAATAGCTTTTAAAAATGCAGCTAAACCCTAGGACAAAAACAATAACAGTGAACTACTTTTTTAAAATATTATAGTTACCTAATTACATATAATTATGTATAAATCTTACTTTTCCTCTATGAGTTCTTATACCCTTCCATAAAGGTTTAAGAACAGAATCAAAACTTTCAATACCATAAGGTGTTGCTGCTTCAGCTAACGCAGCTATAGCTAAAGCTGTAATAGTTCGAACTTTTTGTTGCTCGTCTACCAAACCGTGTTCAATAATTTCAACCAACGAACGCAAATGAGGTAGAATAGCACATCCCATTAAGATTGCAATTTGTTGCACAATTTTTATACCTATATTTAGATTAGATGAATCAAAGTATTAGATAAAAATGTCACCATAACAGCAATATGTAAATCAATACCTGTATGGCGAGCTTGCCATGATTTCTTGCTTTTACACACAGCTTTTAAAAATGGTAAAAGTGATGGAATACCCAATGCTGAAGCAACTACAGCAAATGCACGAGCTGTAGTATTACGTACGTATTCATCAATATTATCAATATCAGGTCTCATAGTAGATATCATAGTAGCCAAACCAGCTGCTTTGGCTAAATTTGAAATAATTTCACGTCCTTCTACACGAGCATAGTAATCTTCATCAATTAAAAGTGGTTCAATAACAACCAATATCTGGAGAAAAATTTAATATTAATTATTTTTTCAGTATTTTATTTCTACTAGCTGATATATTAAAATAATTTAACTGAGTAGAGTTATACAAAAACTTAATTTTAACAAGTTTTTTAGTATGCAAGATCATAGAGTAATCAACAATTTCAGTTTTTTTTTATTATTTAAGTTTAACAATAAGGATAGTAAGCTATACCAGACCCTTGCTACACTATACTCCATTCCAAATAAGTCTGGAAAAAATCCCGATAGTAACGCACCGCGGTATGCACATGTGCAGTCTCATTGGCTGCGGTCGGCGCAGCCAACTACTGCAGCCAATCACAGTTGTTCTACCGTTCAGAAGCTGCATAAGCGTGCACAGAAATTCATAAATAATTTTCTATTTAAATTTAAGATTTGAAAATGTAATACAAGATTCCTCATAAGTTTTTCTACCTTTATCAAAAAAAACAAAATGTCTACAAATGAAATTAAATTTTTGTAAGCATTTGAAATTCATATTTTTACAATATTTCTCATTTAGCGGTTTTATTATTTAGTTGAAATTCAAATTTAACACCATCTAATACAGTGACCCACTTGTAACCTACTGTACAGGAGAGCAACACCCACTTGCACACCTTTTTTTAATTTTATATTCATAATTTTTTATTATGTCTTCTTGATTGTCAGAGATATTTTTAAAAAGGACTTATTGAAAACTCTTTTGGCAGTTTATGTTTAACCTAACTCTTAACGTATAGAACAATATCACGGTTTAATAGAATCATATATTAGATATTGTGTGAGGATTTATTTAAATTATCGTTGCCTCATATCAAGCAGGGAAAAAATCTGGAGAGGTGCTTGGAGTCTGGACCTTCTTAGCTAAGGTATTGCCTCCCTTGCCAAGAAGACCTGCGCATGCTTATGAGAGGCTTTGTAGTTTTTCCAGACTTATTTGGAATAGAGCATAAAAAGACTGTGTGAAAAATATGTTTGAATAGTGGTACCTGATCTACAGCGGAAAGTAGTGAGGGAAGGTATAATAAAAAATATAGGAAGAAATAATTGGAGAAGGATATGTTATAAAGTATGGATTTAAAGATCGAAAACTGACAGAAGAAGGATTTAATTATGTCTATTAAATAGAAACACCAAAAACTCTGTTAATGAAAAATATAATCGAGTAGTTTTGTATTCAAACATTAACTACCAATTTCAATACTCAAAATCATTCGATGCCACAGATGTAAAAATGTAAAACTTAACTGTTTTTCAAACAGTACTTAATATGCAACTCTACAAATCGGTATAATATTAATTAAATATGACTTACTTTATGGACATATGGTCTGACCAAGTCGTCAAGCTTATACAAAATTCTATCAATAACTTTGACTAACAAATGTCGTTCTTGATCTTCGAGTGTAGGAGACATAAGTAAAGGCAAAATTTGATTAAATAATGGACCAGCTCCCAACTCTCTAGCCTTATCTGTAACTTGTCTCAAGGCAGCTTTTCTCATTGGTGGTGTACCATTTTTAATTTTTAAAAGCAATTTCATAATTTTCCTTTCTTTTTGCTCTTCTAATGTTAAACTTTCTTCATCGACATCCATCAACAATTTGTCAAAATACTGGGCATCTTCAGGTTTTAACATAGGAAGATTACCAGGTGGTTGATTATCAACGATTTGTGATTTAGATGGACGGTCAACAGATTCTTGCATGAAAAACCCTGTTGGTGTGCCAGCTATAGGTGTTGGTGTAGCAGTTAATTTACGGGCTGGAGTTCGGATTGGTATGTATCCAGCAGGTGGTTGTAGTACTTTATAACCAGGTGGAAACATTGCATCTAACTCATCATCAGTCAATGGACGATTGCGCTCATCAATTTCACGTTCCCACCTATAAGCTTGTAATTGTTCAGGGGTCATTGACAACAAATGACCTAAACAAATAATTAAATATAGTGTTAAGTAGGTATTAATATCTTAAAATCATAGTTTTTGTATATACCTGGAGTCGGTGTTGCCATACCCATGGCAGTATGTCCAATAGGTGTAGCAGCACTATTTGAAAGTACAGGAGTACGTGGTACCATGGGTGTCATAGGAGTAGCACCAGGTGTCATACCACCAGGTGTAGGTGTCATTGAAGCTCCTGATGGTGTAACTCCTACTTTTGGAGTTGCTGCTCCAGGTGTAAGACTACCAGGTGTAGCTGATGGAGTCATTTGTGAAGGTGTTTCATCCCAACGAGAACGTCTTTTACTTGCTGATGGTGTTGGAGTATCTTGAATTAAATCAATACCTCCACGATCTGTACGAGGAGTTTCAGCCCATCCACTATTATGGCCAGGTGTAGCTAAAAATTAAATAAGTAAAAAAAAAGTTTCTTTTGATTAACTATAATAATTAAAAAAATACCTCTTTCTGTTTTAGGAGTTTCATCCCAACGATTTCTCCGTACTGATGTTTGTGTAGCTCCTATATGACCTGGAGTATCGCGACCAGGTGTTGCGGCTCCTGCAGCTGGAGTAGTGTGTCCCGGTGTCGCATCCCACATTCTAGTGCTTTGACCAGGTGTAGCACCCGGTGTTTCTGCTCCCATTTTAGTAGGTCCAGGAGTTTCATCCCAACGTGATAAACCACCTTTAGGTGTCTATAATTAAATTTATTGACATTTCATTAGTAAAATTATGCATATTTGACGTGAATAATTATGATAATTTTCCATACTAAACTATCGTTTATTTTTTTCAAAACAACTAGGTATGTACTTACTTCTTCCCAAGGAGTGGAATTAGTTTTCTTTTTGGCGGGCACTCCTGAGGAGTCACCATTTTGCACAACTTGATCCCATCGCCCTCTTTTCCTGACTGTACCTTTAGAGTCCCCATTAGTTTTAAGATTACCATCTTTAGCTTTATCTATAATTGTTTTCCGTACTTCATTCTCTTCACCCTTTAACTTTTGTTCTTGCATAATTTGTGAGTATGTTCTGGACCCAACATCTGGAGTTTTTCCTCCTAAAAAGACAAATTATTTTTATGTGAGAAAATTGTATTAACAGTTGCCATAATTGTATAAAATAATCCCATTCCGACATAGTATAAGTACCGATAATCTGACTTCAATGATAATATAAAATTAGATAGTTTAGTTTACATAAAACAACAAATCGAGCAACAAATTAACATTACCTTCAGCAAATGGGTCAATACGTTCTGGCGATATAACCATAGGCCTACGAACTTGACGAGTATCATCATCTTTGTCTGATGTTGCCTTTTGAAGACGTTTTCTTTCAGCAAAAGGATCATAGTCATCTTCATCATCTCTTGCCTAATTTAAATATAAAACATTTAAAATTAAACTTATGCAAGGTGATTACAAATAATAAAATGTTATGAATCCACTAGATTACCTGTGCAATTTCTTTAAGAGCAGCTGCTGGTGCTGTTATAGGCTTTTTATTTCTATAATGTTGATCATCAATATCTTCATCCTAAAATATTAAGTATAAGTATTATATAACCTGGTAAATACCTAGGTAAAAAATCAATATTTGAATAATTTATAAAATACATAAAGCTTAACACTGATGTACCTACTAGGTATATATCTAGTTACCTATGTATTAAAAACTGATTTCAAAAATGTATAACATCAAGGGGTGGTTACTAGTTGCCTAATGTAACAACTAGTTATAAAATAATAACAATAAATGTGTAGAAAAAATTAGAAAATGGAAATGAATCAACAACAGGTTACCTACTTACATAAAATTTTAAATAAAATTATAGAAAATTAATGACATAATTTCTAATTTAAGATTATTTACAAAAACATTGACTGTACCTATAAATTATGCATATAAGACAATTAGTATCAGGTAATATGTTCTCTACCAGTGGCATAAGACATAATAAATTAATAAGTAGTTGTCTATAGACTATATTTATGCCTATGCTCGGTATCCTTGACCTTTTTGTAAAAATAATTTTGTGCGTTTCAAGAAAATATTTGTTCATAAATGGGTATTTTTACAATACTGAAAACACATGCATCTGTAGGTACTCTGTAGTAATTATTGGAATTCAAATGTTTTGATGACAAATGGCTAATAACAATAATAATTATTAATTAATACACAAATGCCAATGTTGATTCTGATAAATAAACATGAGATATTCTAAATGTATACACTAGGTATGCATAAAATTACATACAATTATTATAGATACTATAATAATAGATATAACCTAACTATAAGTACCTACCTAACTAAAAATAAACTAAATTCGTTGGCCTTATTGGCATGTCGCTGGGATATCATAATTATGCTTGATGAAGTAGGTAAGTACCTTATTGAAAAGTTATATTAAATAAAAACCCGAATGTATTGGTTAGCTTACGATATATTTTTGTTTGTGGTATTTTATGTATGTGAATAATTTTATAAGGTATATAAAGTATATAGTTTTTGAAGCTTTACTTAAAATAAGTTCTACAAAATATAAAAAACCGAATATCAAAAGAGCAAAGCTTAAGATAAATTAGCGTTAATGAAGGTTGCTTATCATCTCAAACAACATAAACCTTATTTTTCTATTAAGAATGGTCCAGCTGTGTTTTTTGTTTTCAATATAACTTAGTTTAACTATACATACACTTCTTTTTATTTATATAAGAGTTTATGATCAATTTTTCCTCGAATTTTTCACAGTAAGAATCGTTAAAATGATAAAAAAAATTGCCTGCAACTAATGGCTTCCAAAATGTTTGTGGGCCCTAATATTTAATGTACAACCCTGGAACCAAGGGTCTGCGCACACCTATGAGTCTGGTAGGTACCAAACAGGGTTATATAATTTTGACAACATTTTTTCTATCTAAATAGTTATGAAGTTATCACAGTTTTGATACAACATATGTGGTGAGGAGTAAATAAATATCAACCCCCCTCCCCCCCAAAAAAAATAATCCTAAATACTTCTCTGTTTATTTACTAGCATATTATAAGTTTTAACACTTAGGGCCAGTTGCACCGTCTACGGTTAAACTTCGATTAAGCTTAATCAGCTGATAACAGATATTTAACTGGGCAAATTCGGCCGATTAAACTCTGGTTAACTTTAATCAGAGACGGTGCAACTGGCCCTTACCTTATTAAATACGTAGGTACATACTTATTTATTAAAATACTTTTGCAAAGGATTTGAATAAACCTATCAATTATAATTTATATTCAATTGAGAACATATTACAGTGATGTTATACCATTAGTTGGTTCTAATTTAATGAAATAATGACAAGAGATAAGAAGAATTATAAAATGAATTAATAACAAAACTATGATCTATGACTAAACATAAATGCACAATTATTATTATTGGGTAATAAACAAGGTAACTAATTGACTAATTTTTTTATAGAAATGAGTAACCTTTTAATATTACAATCACATTGTCTAATCACCTATCAACTTAATTTCATACTAACCTACCTATTATGTGTAATATCTGTTACAACTTGACTTTGTCGACAAGTAATTTACACAGTACCTACAAGCGAATCGAAAGTGTCTATTATTCTAGTATTGAGAATAAAAAACCAATAACGATAATAATTCCTCAGTTGGTCGCAAATAAACGTTACACAAAATTGTAGATGACGGTGGTCAGTCACAACGTTACTCCCATAGGTATACCTCGGACATGGGAATCACGTGAGGTTTAATTTAACTAAATCCCGTGTGTCGGGCAGTGTGCGTACTCACATCGTACTCGTCGTTGGGGGCAATAGACGTAACATAACCCTCGAACTTGCCGCCACCGTTGTAAATGTCTTGGTCAAAAAAGCCGGAAGCCCCGAGTCCCACGTCGCTGTCGTCCTCTTTCTGTTTCTCATCTTTTTTGCGCTGCTGAATCTCGCGTATTTGCGCCTCGATATCCGCGTGCGTGGTCATGGTGAGCGGCCGCCGTCAACAGAATTATCGTCAGTTCCCGGTTTTTTTTATTTTTATTTTTATTGTTATTCGCTGTACGTACCCTTACTATACTACTCGGTAAGACAACAACGAACACGTTTCGATTCGCTACCCTAAGCGTTAGCGATTCACAGGCGAGAGCGGCCTGGACGGTGAAAAAACCGAACGATATTATTGTTATATATTAATACCTATATTTTATTAAAGTAAATTATTATTAAAATTATAATACAAACGCACGAAAACGAATAAAAACGCGATTGAACAAACAATTATAATCGATGATATTTTGTGGGTTAGCCAACCATTCGTAGGGTTGGCAACGCCGGAATGATATTTGATGTGCGTAATTATTATCTATATTCGTGATTATAAGACCCATTATCTACATTGTGATAAGACCAGACTTATTGTTAGATCATACAAATATATATATATGTATAAGGTAAAAAACAAGGTGTATTAAATATCGATATTTGATCACAGATAATATATAATATATTCATTAACAATAAAAAATATAATATATAATATATATATATCTGTGTTATGATCTAATGTTTTAATACACCTTGTAAAAGACCGTCATTTATTGTGATTACGAATTATTTACGATTAGTGATGATAAGTGATAACGAATTATGAATAATGCATAAAATTTACAAATTTAAAGTAGAAAACAAGTTTTCGGAAATCAAGAAATTACTGAAATACTGAATATTTTGATGTCAGTTGCCATAAATAAGATCAATCATAATTTTAAATAATAACAATGTCGATTTTTCAATAATAAATAATAATTTAAACGTTCCACAAGTCGTGCTAACACGACATTTTTTTTTTTGTTGCTCCATTTATTCACAATATTATTACTGTTTTCTAAATTTGTACCATCACCTACAGATCTATTTCGAAAATGGATGATGTATTTGTGAGTTATTAGCTTGTGATCCACCGTATTTATTAATTTATTTCTTCAGGTACTTCTTTGACGCTAATAGCATAATATTTGTTTTACAGACATTATCCAGAGCTGTGTGCAAAGGTGTTATGGACAGTTTCAAAGGTGTCACTGTACTGTTCGTGCAAAACAAGCGGTCAAAGAAAGTTGGCAGACCAGTAAACTTACCAAAGTTTGTAAAAAAAATTACCTATAAATTATGAAAAACACTACTTAGTACTTATTAAAATATAGGTTGGGTTATTTTTGGTAAACGGTCACTTTGTACTGTCCATTGTTTAAAATGCTGAACGCGGTCACTTAGTACGGCCTGGTAAAAAGGTACATTGCAGAACGCGGACAAAATTTATGGTGACTCGCTAGGTAACATTTTTTTTTTAAAACACTTAGAACTATTATATAATAACCTTGTAATAATATTTTTAAATCTTATATTTAAAAAGAAAAATTTTGATGAAATTTTAAACTCGAATTAATTTGCAAATTTTTGTGATTTTCCCATATTTTGTCAATTTTTGAACTTTAAATGCTTATAAAAAAAAACTGTGACTAACGATTTTTAATATTTTTCATCTGCCTTTGAAACAATATACTAGGAGCCTTCTATTAAATTTTCAAGCTTTTTTTATCCAACAAACAAAATTTTATTGATATTTTTAGAAAAAAAACTAAAAAAAAATGGAAAATTAAAATGTCTCTAAACAGTTCAAAATAAATCAAAATATTTTGAAAATGTTATCGTGTATAGAAAATGGAAATATAAACAACCATTGAAAATTTCATGTATCTACGGTCATTTGTTTTAAAGTTACACCAAAAACCAAAATTGATTTTCTCGAAAACGGATTTTGCGTAAAAATTCCCGTTTTTCCTTAATTTTTCTTTTGTTTTTCCCGGCGCTTTTGAAAACTACAGGGAAATTTAAATGTTGACCTCCCCAATGCACCAACGATATTCACTTTCTGATCGAACAAGATACTGAAGTTGAAAATCGTAGCATTATTTCGACTACTTATCGTGTAAACAGACACAAAAAAAAATTAAAAAATTAAAAAAAAATTAAAAATTAAAAAAAAACACACATCATTGTAAAATCAATACATTCATCGTTCCACTCAGAATTTAAAAATCTTTAGCTATAAAAAATGAACATTTTATATATTTGCATAAAACAATTTACCAATTTGTGTAATTTTGATAAATAACTTAGAATCCATAGTAAAAACAAAAACCATGCAAATTAATCTTAAATATTTTTGAATTGATATTATTACAACTTATGAGGAATCTTGAATTAAATATTCAAGCTTTTTGGTCAAACAAAATATAAACATTAAATTAAAATTATAGAAGAAAACAAAAAATAGTCATATAAAGTAACTACGGCTATTAGTTTTGGAGTCACACCAAAAAACAAAATCGATTTTGTCAAAAACTCGTTACACGTAAAAATTTTCCTTTCTCCTTAATTTTTTTTTTTTGTTTTTCTCTCCACTTTTGAAATCTAATATGAATGTTTTACTTTTGACCTCTTAAAGTATCAACTAGAATTCTTTTGCTAAGAGAAAATATGCGAAAGTTGAAAATCGAAGCATTTTTATTGCCCCAAAAAGATAGTGAAAAGACACATTATCATTGTGTAAATCTAAATGATCCGCTCAAAATCTAAAATGTAAAATTCTTTAGTTGGTCTCTGATCGATACCTGTTTGGATGTACCTAACACTAGTTGAGTGTTGGATGATCAGTTGTCACCATACGAATAATATGTTTCTGGAATTATGATCTACTGGATCTTTATAATTATTATTCTAGAATGTCATAAAAATATAGGTAAAAAACTTTTTTATTTTTATGAATTTTGGTTTAAAAATAATTATGGTTTTATATAGGTATATAGTATATACCTTATAAGGCAATAGGTACTGGGCATTTATTTTTTGTATATTACATGTTTTGTAGGTAAACATTTTGATTAATTTTTTTGTGTATAAATGTTCACTTTACGAAATTGTAAATATGCACTAATGTTCTATAGAGTTTTAAATATTATATACGTATAATGTATTAGTTTTAAATTATCGTGTGAAATATCTGTTTTATAATAATTAACATCGTAATAATATTATGTGGACACGAATTATATTTCATCAGTGTAATAAATTCTACACACTATACACCCTTTTATGTATGTATAATACACCTACTTTACATATTGTCTAAAATAAGGGCCTGAGCCCCGAGGCATAGGTATAACTAAACTTTTAATTACACGGTATATCTGGTGAATGTATATTGTATATACATATATGGTACTTAACTATCGTCCTACGCGTGCGTGATTTATTAGCTAGGCAACAATATCGATGAGTTCTTTATTTTTGACATTGCAAATGATGCTAGTACATATTGTATATTGTATAATATTATACGAGTTATTCAAGTCTTCAAAATATTTTTAAGGTGTGTTCTTGTTCATGTTTAAGTCTTACATTTTATAGTTATATGCAGGTATAAAACATTTGGGTGTGCATATCCCAATTGTACCTATTTAATTGTGGTACAGTAGAACGATGTGTAAATATTATTACAATCAGCGTATGGCCGTTTAAAGTTTACGGAGTCAGGCAACGTTCGTATATCGAATTTAACGTTTGTTGTGTGGGTAAGATAGTTAAAAATGTATAAACTTTGTATCTAGATAAACCGCGAATTGAAATGCGAACGGGCACTTGGGAAGTTCAAAATCATGGTTAAACTCGATGAAAGTCGTTCAATTTTCTTACTATGTACTATATAGGTAGAAAAACATGTTTGGCGTTAAAATTAATGTGGGTAAATTTAAATTCAAAGTTTATTGGAATCGGTCACGTTTACAGTTATTAATTAGATTTGCACTGAATTCTACAATAGTTTTTTGTTATGATTATTATTATTATGATAGACACATAATGAGTATAAATGTTTGAATGCTCAGTAGTATTTAAATGTATGGATTTTTAGAAAATTACTAAGGTATTATAAAAATATAAAATAGTTTATTCTTGTTTGAAGGATTCCAGGCCCATGGGATGGAATGTTGTAATATTCAAAGTTGACATAGCTTTATTTCCACGATTAAAACTATTATAATTTTTTGTTTTATGCTTTATTGTTGTATGAATATTATTTTAGTTGAATTCCGTTAATGTTTTGAAAGTTTTTAACTATGTTTTTTTCAAGATGTTTTAATTACTCAAAGAATACGCAGTTGTAACAATTGTTCTTCGTGTCCTTTTATTTATAATTATCCTTTACTTACGTAATTTTTGCACGATTGATTTTTATTTATTCAACCCAATTGTTTTGTTAAAAGGGACTTACATTTTAACCAACGTACCTATACCTAGCCAATACTTAATATTAATTATAAAATATAAATCATGTTTTAGTTCACAAGCGTTTACAATATATTTAATTTCCTGTAAAGTATGAAGTGCATAATTATTTACGATGTTTATGGCTAAATATAATATGTATAATAGTTTATTATATTTTTTCTAATATTGATACTGTAGGTTTTATGATCAAATATATTAATCTTCTGTTTTCCATACTTTTTTTTTCATTGAACTTAAGCCCGTTAACTATGGCCATTAGCTGTTTTTGTTGTGTTTTTGTTTATAGTGAAGAGTGGAACGGTTGAAACATGTTTTTACGTTTGGCAGAATTTCAAGTTGGGCACCCGTAGGTTTCTGCCATGCGTGGGTGGGGGATGGCGGCATCTTTCTCCGGACACCGTGACTTGCCCGAAGAAAAATGCCACCCGTGGCCGGGATCGAACCCACTCGGCCACTCCGTCCCCCTTTCTATACTTTTCATAATTATAAACTTAGTTATATCTGTAAAACTTGTGTACCTATACATTTATTATGAATATTAAACATAAAGTTATAGGTAATACGTAATAACATCACCAAACTCATATTTACTTATATTAATAATTTAACTGTTGTAATATTCAAAGTTGAAAGCTGTTAATGAAATTTATTGTGTATATAAAAATAAAATTGGCAATGTTAATAATTATTTGGAAAATATAATTTTCTGTACCTGCAGTATTCAAATTTAAAGATGAATGTATTTTATTTTTACAGGAGAGCGGAATTGGGTTACCAGTGACTATCAAAGTAGACGAACGAGGATTTTTCTTGCATTGGATGGACCAGAAAAAAGTAAAAGCACTGCTTAATGACTATTATTGTGACCTAACCGAACCTATATTATAACGACTGCGTTTATTATTACCATATTTATTTTTTTATTTTGCTGTATTTTTTTGTCAGGACTGTGAAGTGATTGACATGTCGACGATACGAGATACTAGGACAGGAAAATACGCCAGGGTCCCAAAAGTATTTTTATTTATTATATTATATAAATTAATGTGTGCGTGTGTGTGTGTAATTATAAATGTATATGTGTATTTATACACACGCTTGTACTATGTAGGAGTATGTGTGTAGTTATGTTTGATGAATGATTTTATGTCCCTCGGTTTTATTTAGGACGCGAAATTGAGAAGTGTCGTGTGTATGGGGTCCCAAGAGCCATTGGGCGATAAAACGATTACCGTCGTCGTGGCCACGGATTTTGTGAACGTGTCGTTCATTAATTTCTGTTGCAATAAAAAGCAAACAGCCCAAGTAAGCATAATATATTACATAATAATAATTATTTTTTATCACATTATCGTGATCAATATAATAATAGAATATATTGTTAATTATACTTATAATAATATATAAAAATAGACGCATAGTATAATATATTATATACAAATATAAGCATATTAAACACGAGAAATAAAAATAATATAAGTTGATGATTTATTTACTTTTTCTTATTTTTTAAATTAAATACCTATATGTAATTCTTGAACACTATTTAGTTCCCAGGATTAATACAATTTCAAAAATGATATTATTCCAATATTGCATTAATTTACATTTATTATATGTTTATAACCACTGATTATTTTCATGATACATGATATTATGTAACGAGAGAAATTATTAAAAATAAACTTTTCGCACTATTAGTAGGTAAGTGTATGATCTGGGAAATATACATGTTTTTAAAATTAATAGTAATTACCTTAAGGAATACATATTATAATAAATTAATAATTTTAAAATATCATACTCGAAGAGGTACAAAATTGTGATGATAGTTCACTCCGCAGTTATAGTAGAATACATGTAACTTCTGCAGCTGGGCTTAAATTATAAGACACTGGAAACTCACTTTATATACATAAATATTTTTATATTACCGTAGAATAATATTTTCTGCTACAAAATGATTCAAAACCTTTTTATGTTTAAAAGCATTTGAATTTTGAAGTTAATTTTTAATTTATATTTAATTTCTTTTCTGTTTAAAATGTTTATAATAACTGTTTTTTCTGAGGATTTGGTATTTCACTTATGATGTAGATAATATAATTTTAAACTTCGTGTACTTTTAAGTTATTATTATTGAATTTGACCGACCAGAAGAAAAAATACGGAGATTTCGGACGAAAATCTACGTATTATATAGAGATAGAAATATGAAATTATGTACTCCTCTGTAGGCTTTAATTGGACGTTATATATAGTTACCTACATTTATACATCGAATTAAACTTGTTTGTTACATTTCTAAGTACTGTCATCAATTATATAACTATGCGCTTTTGAATAAAGGAAATTTAAATTTAAAATTTACTTATTAAGCTATTAAATTATTTCATAATTTATTGTAGCCTTGTAAGCGTATATAGTGAGTAATTATATTATTTTTTTTTTATAATTTCTCTTTATTTTTACCCTTGAAACCCCTATAATTACTATTAAAAATTTCGCACAAATTAAAAAATTATACAAAGATTTCAAAATTGTATTTCAATATTATAAATTTTAGTTGATAACTTTCATTCTAGATACTGAGCTAGGAGATGAATGTATTGATTTTGATAATAGTCTTGAAGTTAGAATTTTGACAAAATGTTTATTTTATCATTTACTATAAAAAATATAATTTAAAAAATATTTTGACTGTTTTCGAGCTATTTATAGACATTTAAAATTTTTAAACATTTTGAGTTTTTTATATGCTGTAAAATTATTTTCTCCGAGTTAAATAATTTGAAAATTTAACACAAGTCTCCTCATAAGTTGTTATAGTAAATAATTCAAAAATATTAAATAGGTACCTATACAAAGGCACGATTTTTTTATGAGCATTTAAAGTTAAGTTGGATTAAGACAAAATTCATCAAAATCACGTAAATAAAAACATTGTTTAAAATGAATGCAATATTATTTTAATTTCATTAAATATATATTTATTTTTACTTTAATAATAACATGTAGACCACGGTATATTACCGTGATGTAGACTATAGACACCGTGCAGACAACGGAAAACAGCGCTGCCTAATGGACAATTGGCAAACAAGTTGGTAGCAACACTTTCCTACACAATACACGCAAATTTGTTCCTTTTCTTAAATTTTGGTAGTTATGTGGCCTGTAAAACTTGTAAGGTACATTTTTTATTAACGAATTGGCCCTTGGCCTTATACTATTTGTTTATTTTTACTGTTTTATTTCAACTTAATTTTAATAATGAGCAAAAATAAAAAGGGAAGTGGTCAATAAATGTGTTGTCTTGTGAACTGTAGTTATACATACCGAACTGGTCATAAATTATTTAATTTTCCAAATCGACAACATGAAAAAGAACTTTAAAAAAAATTGGTAAAAAGTATTAAAAGAATGAAGTTAGTATTGTTTTTGTCTTACCATAATTATATTATGCTAATATTTTAATACAATTTCTCTATCAATAATTTCAAATTTGTGCATGCCTGTAGCATTGATGGAACACCATGGATACCTACAGTTATATGTGGTTACCATTTTGTTGAAAATAAGCCAATAAGACGTCCAAATAGGGTTAACAAAAAATAAGCAATAACTAGGTATAATAATAATAATAATAATAATTGTTGTCATTTTAGCTAATTTCATGTTCTATTT
The DNA here is from genome assembly GCF_005508785.2 of Acyrthosiphon pisum. Classification (NCBI taxonomy): domain Eukaryota; kingdom Metazoa; phylum Arthropoda; class Insecta; order Hemiptera; family Aphididae; genus Acyrthosiphon; species Acyrthosiphon pisum. The sequence continues at coordinate 99,552,182 of NC_042494.1, forward strand.
ATGACACAATGTGTTTATTATTGTTCAATACATAGACATTTAAATATATTTATATGTCCTATCAGTATGTGTATGTCTATGGTTCAATACTATCATTTATATTGTTATTACTGATAGGTACCCATAGTTAATATATTGAAGGAGTTTGAAGTTTTACTTTTTTGAATATTTTATAGTTAATACAATAATACTGCCAACGAAAATAATTCTTTGCTTATTAAATTTAGGTAGTACCCATACTGTCCTACAACAAATTAAATATTATCATAATATGCATGTGTGGAATGTGAGTTATATATTTGCAGACTATAAATTTCATATCTCATTTATTGATTTTGGGACTTATTAAAAATTACTAAAATCTTCAAAACCTTGGGGTTATGAATGGACTGAATATTGTGCGTAAAATCGGCGCTACCAAGTAGTACGCGTGTTGACTCCCCAGAGCGCTAGTTGTCTTCCTGCAAGGTGTCTATACTTACTCAGTAAATGACAATTAAATTCTTTATTAGGTATACCGTAAAGGATAATAGGAAAATAAGGTGAAAACATCAGAAGTAGTGGATGTCATAAAGCAGTTGTGGTGCATTACAATAGTTATTCATCATCTAATTAACACAATATGGTAGTATTATAAATGTAAATATATAATTTCCAAAGTAACGTGGGTATTAATTATATACGATGACCAGATAACAGGGCGAGAGAGTGTTGGTCAGTCTGAATATTACGTTATAGTATTACAAATTTGTTGTTTTACCAATAAAAAAATAACGCCGATAAATTATAAACTGATTTGTTAATGAAGTGTTTTTAAAATTTGTTTAAACAGTGTTAAGCACGTATATTAGATTATTCGTATAGGTATGCGAAAATGAAAGCAACCCGAAAAGTAAACTGCAAATTGAATGACTATTTTGTCATTGTTTAGGTACTAAATTATAATAATTATCCTTTTGTATTACTTCCTATTAGTTATTACTTGTATAGTTTGTCTCTAATTACTGTAAATTAGTTACGTCTAGTGTTTACTATAGATCTTAGTACCAACTCAAGTGGACTGGATAGAAATTCATCGGTGCTAGGTATATCATTTTAAAATAAATAATAATACTGTATCACAAGGAAAAAAGTTTGGGAACTACTGTTTTAGATGATTGACGTGTATCCTATTGTAGTATTTTTAACATTTTAAATACACCAGCTGTAATATTATAATACGGATTAAACGATTAAACGTGAAATGTTTAAACATTGTTTTTAAAATATTAATCTGTAAATATGAATAAATATTTATAATTACTTTAGGAATTAAATAGTAATGAAGATAAATTGTTTATAATTTATAAATAAACACGTTTTATTGATAGAACAGAATAATATTATATTGTTTAAATATTCACATATTATCATTATATTATGTTGGTTTGTTTTTAGTACTGGATTTATTTAGGATTGTCCTTAAAATATAAAGTATCATGATTCATAACTATATTTTTTCAATTATACTTTTTGTTTACTACTATATTATTTATTCTTGCTAATATTAATATTACTAAAGTACAATAGTATTGAAGGAGTCCTTTTGAATTGAGTCCAATTATTAATTATTTAGATTTTAAAATATTATTTTACTTGAGTATTGCAGTCTACTGATGTAGGTTTATGAAGTATGATGTAATATTATAACATATATAGTTGCAAAATATAATCCAAATATAATCACTTATAGTATGGTTATGATAAGTTAAAATAGGTTATGTTTTGTATTTCTAAGTAGTTCAAAATATGTTTGTGGTGAATTAAAAAAAACAATGTTTTTGAAAAAATCTTGTACCATTATAAAAAACAACTCAAACTTGAAACCCCTTTTGGTTGTTTAATGCTTCTTTTATAATATATATTATATACTGAGTGCGACCCTAGAATAACTATGTTAAAGTATATCGATGTATTGTGCTCGTTTCAAACAAGACGGGATTGTGGCCAAGATTTCTCTCGGGGAGGGAATATATCTTTGTATATCAGCGGGATATCTTTGTGCCATAAAGGATTTATAAAAACGCAATAATAATCGACTGGGCCAAAACGCAAAATGAAATATTACTAGAAAGGCTGTTTCTTTTTCATCTAAATTTTTGTATCTAATTTAACAGGTCACCTCCAATATTAAAATCAAACACATTTTCCTTCCAAAGGTGAAACACTAAATCAAATTTGAATTGAAATGTCTATTCACTTTTGTTTTTAATTAAAAAATGAAAAGAAAAAAAGTTGAAACATGGGGGACAATCCCTATTTACAGTTCAAGCGCTTGAATTGAGTTAAATTGAACTAATTTTAAAAAAGAAATATTAATTCCAACGTGGATTTATTTATAAATAAATAAATATTCTGGTCTTAAATTTGCATAATATTCAACATTTCATTCATTCATTATTTTCAATGAAGATTTCTGCAATACGATAATTTGAAATTTATATTATTTTACGATAAATAGGTGAGTACACAGTAGTCATAAATGTGAACATGATAATAAAATAATTTTAAATTAATATTTGATCCTTATAACAATTTTTAAATTATTATTCAAATATTCAATATTATGTGTTAATATTAACAGTTTGAAGATAAAAAGTATAGATACATATGTTTATGTAATATGTATTTATATAAATAATTTATCAATGATTTTTACAATAACTTTGGATTTTTTTTTTCGTTTACCAGAGAAATATCAATAATTTTTTTTTAAATTCATAATGATGTATGATTGTTACCATCTATAAATTGCTAGGTATATGTATTTGGTCATAAAGACTTACTCAGTATTGTTTTACACATATGTACAAGTGTACAACATAATTATAAGACACATTGATATTGTTAAAATAAAAATGTATTATGTAGTTAATACCCAGCAATAGTGTAGTGATTCGGGTATTTTTTGACAAGATTTGGATGTAAATTAATAATTTACGTCTATAAAAAAATATCTTAGTTATTATACTAATTGAATAAATCATTAATTGTATTGTAGTTTCTATTATATTATTTATAAAATTAATCTAGATGTTTATTACATTTTCTTAGAATACGTTTACAAACTATCTATACACTCAGACAGATATACAGTTATTAATAAAATAACAACAAAATATAAATGTATTTTATGTTTGAAAATATTAATTGTGTCTGTTTGGTTGCAAATGCTTTAATCAAGTCACTGTAATATTATATACATTATGATTAGGTTTGATAGGACATTTTAATTTATTAAAGTTAATATTATATATTTATATTAAATAAATAAATAAAAATACAATGAATACACGAGGATAATAACTGGGGTAATACCTATATATATAGGGCAATTACCAACCATGCTCACGTTCTTTAATCCTTTCGCAATCTATTTCAAATTCTAATTTTCAAAATTGTATACATAAAGCCAAAATTTCAAATAAGTACTTAAAATTGTTATAATATTTAAGGAGTACCTGGCTCCATGAAAAACATGTTTTTATTTTCAAATAAAAACCATTATTTTTTTTACCGTAGGTATGTTGTCTAATAAAATGTTATATGTATATTTTGATAATTTGGATTAATTTAAATCGAAATTTGAACGAGCAGTTTCGTTGTTATTATACTTTATGTTTATGTAGCCATATAAATAGGTAGGTACATAAAAATATTATTAAGAATAATAGTCCTTTATAATGGATTTACATAAAATATAAAATTGATGTAATAATTATAAATTAGTCTTGTATAGTGTTTCCCAACCTTTTTGACACTATGCACACCTAAAGAACTTTTGAAAGGTCACGGATCACCTCGATTTCAGGAGACCTTTTTTTATTATTATTAACAAGGATTGCATTTTTCAGATTTTAGATTTTTAAATAAATGAAAATAATGACATTTTCAATAACAATGTTAATTATTTACGCCTTACAGTTCACTAACTTATTTTTAATCGTTTCTTTATAGATAATTCATTATAATTAATGTTTATCACATGCAACTGTCGGGGTTGTTCTTTCCTTTAAAAGTTCGGGAATCCAAGGATGTATACTGTTGTTCAGACCCATAATACAGATGTATAGTAACTTGAATGGGTAGGTACTATTTTTTTCACTACATTAAATTTTTTTAGTAAAAAAAAAAAATTGTGCCGTGGACCATTGGTTGGGAAATATTAGTCTAGTACTGATTATACTCGGAACATTTTTACAATTTATACAGTTTTCATAAATTCATAAATCATTGTTATTTGCAAATCATCTAAGACCATATTATATTTAAACCTATTATTCGTTTCCATTATCATAAATTAGTATTCTTTACTACATGGATATTATCCTTAGTATCTACTTTAGTCTTTAAGTTATATAAATCAGAAATTCAAATTTTGATTAAAATACATTGACATTTTCGAAAAATTACATTAACTATTTAAAAAAAAATGGTTGTTATTATTAGGAAAAAGAAGTTAATGTCATCATCACAGGTATAACTCCTTAAAATACATATAACATCTAATTATTTGAGAATATAATTCTATACCTAGTAGACTTAAGACATCCTAGTATCAAAATTTTAATTAATTCATTTTTAAAGTAAAATATGGAGGTGAGCATTGAGCATGATTTGCGAAAATATTGAGAAAAAAATCACGGAGCCGGAATACAATTCCCCGAAAATAACGAGACAAATATCACACTGGTTTAAAAAATGACTACTATGTTGCCAGTGAATTATCAACAACTAATTGTGGTGAAATAATTATATATTATTATGTAAATATGTATATATACATATTAACATTTACATAAAATTACCTACATACAATTATATATAACAAACTACATTTATAATTTTCATTAAATTTTTTATATTTACTGAAACCTTTTATAACTCAGTAAGTATTTAAAAAACAGATTTAAATTTGTTTAGTATTTTTTGAAGGCAATTAAAATTTAAAGAATAAACTCTCACTCTTATACTTTGCACTATATGTGTTATAATATTATTGCATGTTTTTAAAATTGGAAATACTTGATTGATTTATGGCTTAGACCAAAGGTGGGCAAGTTAATGAAAATAATTAACTCAAGTTAAGTTAAGTTAAAAGGACACAAGATCGATAAGTTAAAAGTTAACAGTTAACAAATTATAAATTTAACTCGATAAGTTAAAAGTTAATATAGAAAAAAATATTAACTTAACTCAGTTTAAAAAAAGTTTATCTATTTTTTTTTTAAATTAGTATGTAAATCATATAAAGAGTGAATGTATCTTTCTAGTTTCTAATTTTTAAATTATAAAAAACAATGTTATTGAACTTTTATCATAATGTACACTGTTACCGTTTTACTTTTACTTTACTATTATTTACTAATTTAAACTATACTCATTTCAAATTAATAATTTAACAAATATATTTTTTTATATCTTATAGAAATTGAATGTCATAATACGTGAAGATGAGTACATGGCCTTCATATATATTATAAGTTATTTAACATTAAATCATAACAATTGTCAATTTGTAATTTAAAATTATTAATTTTATTAAAAACATTTATAATTGCAACTCGCTTAATATATAATTTATAACTTAATAAAATATATTAATATACACAAAATTATGTTATCAAGAAAATGTTTGTGTTTTTCTATTGGATTATTTTTATTTTACACTGATATAGTAATATTAACGTATAAACGAAAAATTTTAAAATGTTTCAACTTGATGGATTTTTTTAAAATCAACTGAGTAAAGCTAAGTTATTTCAACTGTGAATTAAACTAGTTAAGTTCATAAGTTGATTAGAAAATAAACTAACTAGTTAAGTTAAAAAATTAAAAAAAATTAACTTTTTAACATAACTTTAACTTCTTAACTAGTTAAAGCCCACCTTTAGCTTATAGACGCTTAGTGTTAAACAAAACTTATAACTAGGGCCCGGATTTTTATGCAAACATTTTTGTTAAATATGCATATATATATGCACTCAACAATTCAAAAATATGCAAATAATATGCAAAAAAAAATATTGTTTAAAAAATCAAAATTTAAAAAAATTAAAAAATTAAAAAATATAGTATTAAGTGAAAAAAAATTACAATTTAAAAATCATTTTTTAAAATTTGTATTAAGCATAAAAATGTGTATTAATTAATAATTATTGAATGAGTACCAACATGATGTAACAAAATGTGCTTTTAAATTATCAAATTGAAAACTTCTACGATTGTCGCGTAGCATATCACCTTGTATCTCGAAAAACTTCTTTCACGTCTGCTGACACAATGGGTGCGTATTTGAAACAAGAAATATCTTCTGGTAACAACTCTGCAAGGTCTTCATCATCGTTTCTTATTTCTCCGTTTATAAATTCAGAAATTTTTTTTATTTGTGATAATCCGGGATTTTTTGATAATACTTCTGATAGTTTAACTTTAGCAAATTGAATACCTCGTCCTCCTTCACTCAATTTATTTTCTACATTTTGAACCAATTCTAGACTTTTTCCAAGATTGACACTCGATTTTTCTAGATACGTAAAAGTGTCTGTTATGCATTGGAAATTTGATAGAATTATCGAAAGTTCATGTCAGGAACGTCGGCGATCGGGCAAAATCGGCATGTATATCAAACTTTGAGTAAAATTTAAAATATTTTATTAAGTATTTATTAAATATGCACATTTTATATAACTACCCCGAAATATGCAATTATTATGCATTTTGATGCAAATATGCAAAAATATGCAAAAAAAAAATTAACAGTAGAATCTACGTTTTACGAAACTTCAAGATATTTAATCAGAATTATTATACGCCAAATGTAGAAGAATATGCGTTTGCATAAAAATCCGGGCCCTACTTATAACTCTGGTAATCTTGTATTCTAGTTACATTTTCATAATTTCTTAATAATTTTTCATTAAAATTTGATAGACTTCTGTGATCTATAGAATTTAACCCAAAGTAGAATTCATATTATTTATTTACAAGTTTTTTTGATTTTACGATTATACATGCGTTTAAAATACTATATAAGTAGAAGATTAAAATAATTTATTTGCCAACATTTAAGAAATTTTCCGCGTTCTCTCGTCAGTTGTTTCGAAATTTTTATTACAACGGCAGATGCAAGTATAATATTTAAATTGTAATGGTTTCATTTGCTTGATTCATTTACTTATTTTAAATTTAAAAATAAAAATTAGAAAATACCAATAATGTTTTCCTAGATAAAATATTAATTGATTCTAGTAATAGGGATAACAAAATTGTGTCGATTATGATGAACATAAATAATATTTTTTTTAATAATGTGTATTGCGGGTAAAACGAAGATGATAAAAATTAATATTATTCGTATATAGTGTCAGCTATTCTTAAGTACTAAGTAGGTACTTGGACTTCTAATAACTGAGTAATATTATTTCAAAATAATATGTGTGAATCGCTTTACGTTCATTTTATGTTTTTTTTTTAGAATGATAACGAGAATATTAATAAATATGTTAATAATGTAATATATAATGCAGGTATTTATTTAAACTAAAAATATTTGAAGTATGATATATATATATATATATATATATATATATTACATGGTGATAAACATTGATACTGTGAATAGATTATTTTACAAAAAAACTTAATTATATAGGTACCTCCTGTTAATTTATACAGGTCTGTAAAGTTACTAATCGATTTCAATCATCTATTTGACAATATTGCAGTGTACTTGACCCTTTTCAGTGTCATTGCGGTGAATTATGATGTCTTTATTATTATGTATTCGTTTAGCAGAGTTTGCAGAGGTAAAACATTGTTACCATGCCATTAATTGTTATTTATCATATTATTTAGGTATGGACAGATGGTCTTTTGAAGCTTGCTCTGAATTTGGTGCAGCTAAATTGGTCACCAATAGCGTTCTTGCACAAAACGCATACCAAATTGAGTTTATTAGTAGACAAGAATGGCAAAATTCCAATAAAAAAGTGATTATTACATTTTTATATTATTTTATTTACAATATTAAATATAATTATTTGTATATCATTATTTAAACAGAATTTTTAAAATCTCGTTCTATACAAACAATTTAAAATTTAAAATATTCATATTCTGAGTTGGTTAGATTTATTACTTGTTTGTGTAGTAATTCATAAATATTGAATATACACAAGCATAATGTTTTTTATATAGCGTTATTTTAAGTTCAAATTTTGACAGAATTTGTCAAAATCACGAACATTTATACAATTTGTTGTTTTTACTTGTTATTCATTTATAATATGTTTAAATTTATACCAAAGGGGTAAAAATGTAATAGACAATATAAGGTCCCTCGTAAGTTTTCGTATAACAGTTTAAATGTTTCGAAAATACGCATTCATAATTTTTTTTTTATAGCCCTTTATAGTTAAAACTTTTGCAAAATTATTATATATGTTAGGAAGTATTTACTTATTATAAAAAAAATATTAAGAACAGTATATTTTAATAATTATTATATTATGATATTTGTGATATCTTTTTCAAGTATTAGTTCAACATACCGTATAATTAGTTATAGTTAAACTTTCATTATAAATTATAATAAAATATCCTAAGAAATAGAGTCTGACATATCATTGTTTCCGCTCGTGACCCATTTATAAACAAAATCCTACTATACAGTAGAGTGCCTTCTCCAGTTATTCAATTGAGTTGGTAAATTTTCTCAAAACAATTAATATGTAATTCATATGCCTCATAGAATCATCTATTGAAGAAATAGCTTATTTATTTTGTATACATACATTTTTTTGAGCTGTGATTATTAACATGGAAAAGGAATTCCCTTAATCCAGGTTAATAAAATATTATAAACTGAGTTATTCCTATTAAACAGTTGTTATGAAGTAAAACGGTTTGTCTCACTTGACTTAATGTGTATTTAGGCACTTCACTTTGAACTCATCTGCATTCATTCCACGAAATATAAGATAAAACCCTTGTGTGCCTCATGTAATATACTATACTGGGTACAAACCGTTCATTATTCAATTAATTATTAATGACATCGTTCAAAACAAATGAGCATACACCTCAGCAAAAATTCCAATTAAATTAAATAATTACTAGAATACTGCTAAGATATGCTTAAATAGCTAATCGAATATTATGTATATATTCTATTTTTATTGCTTTACAATGTGTGCTTTTTCAAAAAAAAAAATAATGCTCATAGTTGTTATATCAAAATGTATTAACATAAAGCAGTTCAGCACTATATATTATCATGACGTATTAGAAATTTAATACTGAATGTGCTTGGAAGTACCGACCCACTTATTTTAATTTCGAAGTACGTTTGGGCTCTGTTCTAAATCGTTTTTCGTATGCAATCATTATTGCTTTGAAATATAACCATATATATAACCACTCCAATACCTAATTCATCACTTTTTTTTGTATTTATTATCGAGATCGTGTCAACTAACGTCGAGGAAAATATGATTAAAAAAAAAAAATTAATGATTAATGGAATATATCCTGGTACATAATCATATATACATCTAAATGAGCTGTACGATTTTTAATTTATCTATTCATTTTATTTAAACTTATTTACTTTGAATATTTTTAATTTGTTTCATCAAATGGACAATAATTACAGGTATTGAAAACTTTATAAGCTGCGTAAATTTCACTATCCGAATTCGTGACACAAAAACTGTATACCTACACAGTTAAAAGAAATATCAATAACGTGAAAATTGATTTATAAATAATATTTATTTTCTTACCTTGTCCAGCGTTTGTGTTTGCGTATTTTTTAACTGATAATATCTTGCGTACATCGGTGCCTATAAGTCTCTTTATAATATTATACAACACGAAATTAAATTACCACAAGACACTTTGTATCTGTATAATAATATATATTATATACTCTTGACATTCATTTTTACATATTTATTTATAATAATTTTAGTATTCTCAAGACGTTCGCGCAGAACAAAGACGATAGGAAGAAAGTCGAAAAAGCCCTGGAGTCATCTGGATTACCGTCGAATAAAGTACGTATTATAATTCTAAATGTTAAATTGTATTAATTAGACCAATAGTAATTAATATTATATTATTCAGAATGATTTCGTTAGTCCGGTAAAATTCATATTTGAAGATTTCTTCACTTTCTACAAAAATCTTACTGCTCGACCCGAAGTTGCACAATTATTTGATGACGTGTAAGTACATTTCAACATTAAAATAAATTAAAATGTATAACATAATAAAGTTGATAGCAAAATGCATTTACCGATACAGTTTATAAATGGTACAAATATCAGTTACCTAGTTAGTGAATATAGATATCAGTATGATAATGATTTATGGTTTATATTATAATATATAGCTTTGAACTAATTGTTAATTTACTTTATATTTGTTCTGGTACTTGCATTCTGTGATATGATGTTAATTTGCTATACACTTGAACTGTAAGACAGGGTTATCTTATATAATATTATTAATATCCTTTGGTAAATAAAGTGTATAGGTAGGTACAGTGTACACTATATATATTCTAATGGATGAGTTAAGGGTCATAAAATTAAACAATGCTTACAGGGCCAGATTATGATTTTTGGCGTCTCGGGGTTAGTTTTTTCTTTTTTTAGCACCACCTTACATTTTTCATTATCCTGTTTTAATATTTGTATTGCAAGTTAATCTATAATAATAAAATATGACGATATCTTTAAATATTCCAATTAAAAATATGAATGATTTAAAAACATATTTATAAAAAAATTATACCTAAACACCACATGATATGCTTTTCCATTGTGTATTTGTGTATATTATATTATAATACATATAAAGGTGCTTAATACCAAATTTATGACGTGCATACCCCCATCCCCTCCAAGAAATTTCTTGAACATTTTTATTTAAATATTTTGTACCTAGGTACGCCAATTGTATGAATTTGTTTGACAGTTTTTATAATTTGTTCATAAGTAATATCGAAGTAATATCGAAAATACTGGTAGAAGGCCAGTGACAAATGTATCCAACCCCTTCAGTATAATTTAAGCAATTAAGTATTCATTTATTTTACTTTCGTAGATGCAATTTCTCAATTTTTATGAATTTGCAAGACCGTTTCTAAAATTTGTATTTCACCCGTGCCTCACTAATAGGTGAAATACACATAGGAGTAACTAAGATAGTAGTTACATAGTATTCCGTACGATCTATAAACAATTTTCTGTCAAGTTCAAATTTTTTTTCAGAATCAAAATCGGACGACGTAAACTAACTTTAATTTTATCAAAACTTAGGGTCTTTTGAGATAAAATTGATGACAGTAACTAGGCTTAAGTTAAATACTGAAATTATTTAATCAACACTGTCACGAAATATAATTGTTATTAATGGCATTTTCTACTGATGGCTTTTCGAGATCAATAAAAAGAAATATAGTTATAATTATCTCATTGATGTTTATTATTTATAAAACAATTGTTTTTTTTCTATTACAAATTAGTAATTACAATAATAATGAACTCATTACAAATAATTTTAATTCTACTTGTACCTATTTAAAATACAAAATAATACGTACAACACTGTACAGCTTTTTGTGGCGTGAAGTAAAATAGGACGAGGGTCAATTATCACCCACATAACACCACCATAAAGATACTACGAGTTTTTAATTCGCAAACCATTGACATTGATTAGAAAATTAATTTATAATATTAGTTTACAGCGTTAAGTTTTTAGAAATAATAAGACAAAAGATTACATGTTTATTATAGTTATACGTATATACCATAATATTAATATAATACCCTAATACTTACTTAGGATTGAACCTTAACTACTACGTTTCATCAAATTCCTTTGATTCATTGTTGTTTAACATTTTTTTATGGTAAACAATATTTGTATCTTTTAATTAGAACTGAAATATTTTTATAATTGAAAATTAAATAGTAATTTTTTATTCAGTAAAATATAATTTTATTTAGGTATTTTCATAAAAAAATGTATGTTTCAATGATAACAGTCGTGTGCTTTATTTCAGCTTATACACATTTTTACGAAAAAACCTGCTTTTGATCAAATCATTGTTATTTTTATAGTAATTCAACAACGAACAACTGTATTTTTACAAAATATTTATATGAATATTATCCACATATGATAACATTTTTTAATATTTTGACACTTTTTGAGCTGTTTATAGTCATAAGAAATTTTGGATTTTTTTTAGTTTTTTTTTTCAATCATAAATTGTCGATAAATAATTTTTCACTCGGTCAAAAAAATTGGAAATTGAATACAAAGTTTGTCATAAGTTGTTATTAGTGTAATTTAAAAAAAAATTGAAAATAAATGTACAATAATTTTTTATGGGCATCAGAAATTTGACTTTTGAAAAGTTCGTCAAATTCATGAACATTTGCAAATTAATTTGAGTTAGAAATTCATAAAATAATGTTATTTTATCCATGGTTTAAAAATTTAATACAAGTATCTGAAGTATCTCATAGGTTTACCCTACCTTTATCAAAAAAAAAAAAGTGTACCGGCGGTACACATTCATTTTTTATGAGCAGTTGAAACTTCGAATTCTTACAACATTAGATATTCACCCGCAAATTAACAACTTTACATCGAATGTTTTCTTATTTTGTTGTAATTTAAAAATATTATATTTGTAGGTACCGTCTTGAAACTTTTAAAGTATGTTGTTTTTAAGTATAAAAATGTATACATACAATGACATTTTAAAATACTATGTTTACGACAAAAATTAATTCATCCTACTATTATAGCTGTACAAATAATAAAATACATTACTTTAATTGAAATAATATCATAAAATATACTTAGTAATATAGGCTGACTGACCGTTTTCGCTCAAAATCGCTTTTTTATACAATGTTTTTTATATCATTGAACTCAAATTTAACACATCTGTTACACTGAACTACACGCTACTTATTATGTACCTACAGCAGAGTAGTAATATCCACTTTTTAAAATCGTATTTGAAAAAATAAATTATAATTATATTTTAATAATTATATTCCATTCTTAAAACATGACAATCTTGCTCTCAACGCGTAGTAAGTGGATATTTCTTATCAATGTATTCTGACATATTGACGATTATATTTATATTTTATATGTTTGAAAATGTACGTTATAGTCATTAATTTGTCATCTCGCTGAACACTGTCTTACCAACTAATGAAAATTATAAAGGCTAAATGCAATAGTTTAAATTAAGAAAGACCCGCCATAATTTTGAGTCACTTTTAATATTCATAACAGCTTTATTCAAGTACAAAAAATGAACTATTCAAACAGTTAAGTATTTCAATATTGTATAATATTGATAGATAGCAAATGATACCAAAATATAACAAATGATAGCAAAAGATAGCAAATGATCGACTAAAAATATTATTATAACATTATAATATTATTATAATATTATCATTACAAAATGTAGATAATATATTGTGTATTTGTGATATTGCAACGATTTTTTTCGTTTTTATGATTAAGGCGTATACCTATTATTTAATTCATGAATAATAAACTATATTTAATGAAGTTTATGCAAAAATAAATAATAATCTATAATTTAACATTAAGGACGTCCAGAGGCTCAAGAATACCGTAAACGCTATTTAAATCTATGACATTTTTTACTCATAATATTTTTCATGTTTATCTAGGGATTACTAGAGGTACAAGAGTTATTGAAATTGAAAATATCTATCTACTTCTTATAAAAACCCAAGCCGGATATAACAAACTAAAAAAGTTATTTTTTTACACGTATGTAAAGCGCATAAACAAACAATTATATTCAATTACCAAGGGATAGTCTGTGAGAAAATGATAAAAATGATAAAAAATACGTTTGTAAAAAAATGCTCACGACTGAATATTACCCTAACAAGGAGAAAATGTCCTTATATGCCTTTAATTTATATACTCAAACATATTTTTGTTTATTCTTTTTGGAAAAATCTTAATTTTTTTATAAATTATTGTTTAGAATGATATGTATAAAAAAAATTTGCGTATCTATTCGACAATAGTGTTCACATCGATAAAATAGCATAATATCCTGTGTGCTGGTAGGTTATAATTTCGTTGACTATTAATAAAAAAACATAAAAGTATATATCGAATATTCACGATCGTGATTATCCGTTTAATCGCTTATCACTGCTATTTTCTCAGTTTAAAATATACGTACGTTAATTACCTACCTACAGTAACATTCATATGCTTCTCTTAGGTAATAATTATTTTTAGTAGCTGTAATGGCCACACTACAATACTCACTTAGCATGCTCAATTCTGAGAATACATTTTTCAGCAGATAAACCATAATATATTTTTCAATAATAAAAAGTAAACATTATTTCTTTGTATTATAAATTTAGCCATAGTATGTATCAATATATTTTATTAGCCCGCCTATATCCTTTGGGTATTGTTAATCCGGCCCTGATTTTAAGGTATTATTATGTCATCCTAATAAATTAATTGTACTATTATTTTTAACAATAATTATCCATACAAGGGTGTGCAACTGTAACTTGGGTACCATTTTCAGATGTTGTAGTGATCATGGAGCTTCGGGTAAGAAAAAACTTATGACAGTTGATCAGTTCGTCGATTTCTTAAATCGTACTCAAAGAGATCCTCGTTTAAACGAAATACTCCATCCATATGCCAATTCAAATAGAGCAAAAGACCTGATTCGTGAATTTGAACCCAACAAACAAAACGCTCAACGAGCCTTGTTGAGTTTTGACGGTTTTCTCAAGTATCTGATGAGCGCCGACAACCCCATAGTATCTTCTACTACATTTGAATTAAATAACGACATGGATCAGCCGCTATCGCATTATTTCATAAATTCGTCACATAACACTTACTTGACTGGTAACAATTATAGTGCACGGTATTATTTATAGTTTTCTAAAATTAGTTTTCAACTAGGTCACCAGTTGACTGGTAAGTCGTCCGTGGAGATTTACAGACAGTGCTTACTGTCTGGATGTCGATGCGTTGAATTAGATTTGTGGAATGGAAAGACAAATGAACCGGTAATTCTGCACGGATACACATTTGTACCTGAAGTGTCGGCTCGAGAAGTAATAGAGGCAATTGCCGAGTCAGCTTTCAAGTCGTCCGACTACCCAGTAATATTGTCATTTGAAAACCATTGCAACACTAAACAACAAGCGAAAATTGCCCAATACTGTCACGATTATTTCGGCGACATGTTGTTGTGCGAACCATTAGACAGTCATAAAGTAATAAACACAAATATTATTCATTGTTTTCATTTCGCACATTTAATGTATTATCCCTAATACGTAATAATGTATATGTTATTTTAGCTTGAGCCCGGCTTCTCGTTACCACCTCCTTCAATGCTGAAAAACAAAATAATTATAAAAAACAAGAAAAAACATCACCATCATCATAAAAAGCCTACGACTAGTGTAGTGTTGGAGCCAGCTACAGCTGCCACTTTGGTGTTGGGCAATGGAGATATACCACGAGGACCAATTCGACAATCCAGCAAGGACAGTAATCAAGACGAAGATGAAGGTACAAACGGTAGTTATTATATTATAATTGAACTAATAGGCAGCTATTAATATTGCAATGTAAAAAATATGGCTGGTAATAGTGCTAAAACATCGACTATTTTTTTTAACTTAATAGGACTGAAAATATTCAACTAGAATTGAAATAATTAAAAATTGCTATTTTAATATTGTTAATATTCTGTGGGTATATTACTATCATCATAGATAATATAGTTTTTACATTTTTACTCAATCTGTAACGAGTTTTATACAAAAACTTTAACTTCAATATTCATTTTTTCCTTTCAAACAATATTTACGGCGAATTATTTAATTATTTGGTTAAATTTAACTCAAATATATCAGATAAGGTATTTTTTTTTAAATTTAACTCTACGAACGTTCCTACATTTTACGCATGCAATTATTTATCATAGCTACATGGAGACGATCAATTTGGCCGGATATTTTTCATACATTTACTTTTTACAATTATTTATTTTGTATCATTATTATTGTTTTTTAAAGTTTACAATTTTACACATTATATAATTTTTGTAAGAAAAAAAAATCGATAATTTAGACAAAATAAAATTATAGGTAAGGACCTTTTTATACAGGGTATTTATAAAAAAAAAAAATAATATAGTCATTTTGGAATTCATATAATATTATATTAATAGGAATTATAAAAAATAATTTCACCTAATTGTGTTTTTTTTCAACTTAAAATTTAACTTATAGCTTATTAAGATGAGAAAAATTATAAAAATATGTTAAGTTTATGCATAAGTAATGTTATTAATACAATTGTAGATGATGATGACAGCAGTAGCGATACCGATGGAGAAGAAGAGGACGTAGATAGAACGGTTGATTTAAAACATGTTTTACAAGGTAAGCCTTTGGTCGACAAGGTATCCAACACCAAAGAGACTGAAGCTGGTACGGAAATTTCGGTTCTCGTAAATTATTGTCAATCAGTGCAATTCACCTCCTTTGAAAATGCAGAAAGTAAGTTTTATAAGAAGTTAAATATATTATAAGTACCTAGGGTACCGACGTAATATTTTTTACATTTTACATTAAAATGAAATATCATTCTCTCGTAGTGTATCATCTATGCGTAACATACGAAATGAGCGTTATACAGTTCTAATTTAGCTTTGCTAGTTTTACGTACAAGAGTATAAGAGTTACCTACCTATTACTAAACTTAAATGTAACAACATTTTCTCAGGTTTGTTGTAAGTGTACTTTCGATATTTTAATTTATTTTGAAACGAGTTATGAACATTTTTAAATTACAATACTCAAAACTTTATAGTTAAAGATTTATAATTTAACTTTGACACTTTTCAAATCAAAAAAGGTGGGTAAGTGGATGTCGCTCTGCTGTACAGTAGGTTACAAGTGAGTCACTGTA
>NC_042494.1:99570768-99581558 GCF_005508785.2 Acyrthosiphon pisum
AAAAATAAAAAAAAAATAAAAACACACATCATTGTAAAATCAATACATTCATCGTTCCACTCAGAATCTAAAATCGAAAAAATACTTCGAACAAATCATAAAAAAGTTTTAAATTTAATTGTTGGTAGATTAACTCTTATATTAAAACTAACGAAGCTAAAACTGGCAAAACTGCTGAATGTAAATTTACCATGTTAGGCCACTTTTAAGACGAAGCAAACCCACGTGGGTGTCTTGTCGTCTTGAAACATATCATTTTGTATTAGTACCTACTCCTAAAAGAAAACAATAAATATTTAAATCAAAATGTTTTTTGTTCACATCTGCAAGTATATGATTAAGATTCAAAATTCATAGGCTTCATTTTGTTTTTATGCTTAAAAATTTCAGTCAGGCCCTAAATAATCTTTATAATATATATAATTCTACTGTACGTCTGTACGACATCGAACTCCTCCTAAACGGCTGGACCGATTTTGATGACATTTTTTGTGTCTGTTTGAGTGGGTCCTTGGAAAGCTTAAATTCACAATTAATGGACCCTGTAAGTCCAACCCAGAGAAGTGCTCAAACAAGGATTTTGAGATTTACGCGGATTTAAGGATTTTGTTTATAAATGGTTGCTATTTGTTACAGCTTACAGATTTTAGTATAAATTAGTAATTTTTTTGTATATGAATGGTTGCCATTGGTTATTACTTGGGCAGATTAAATAAAATCATGCATAAAATCGTCATGTTTATGGTTTCGAATAAAGCAATTATATCTTAAAACAAATAAGAGAGTTGAGTGTATGTGCACATACATGTATAGCTTATATATAAAATAACTACTTAACTGATTTTGCGAAAATTTAAAATTGTGTTTGGAGATATCAGAAAAGTTTGGAGAGTAGTTCGAACCGTGTTTGATTTATACCTAGTACTATATCCAATCCAATCCATATCAGTCAAATTAGTTCACAAAGCGAATCAATTGTACCTGTGAACTGAGGTTCATCAAAACAAACATACACCTATATAATATAGCACTGTATTTTATATATTTTTTTACGGTCAAAGTCTGGTTATACAGCTAAAAATGGATGTAGGTTCATCCTAAGTTAATAGACTCAAAAACTATAGGTACTTGATCGTTTTCAATAAAAATTATATCAATAGATTCCTTGAGAATTGGAGAGTGTTTATAGATTATTTTTTCAACTCTTATAGGCTATAGCTAAAGGGTAGGCGGTAGCTCACACATAATTTTTCCAGCCAACGAAAAAATATTTTATTTTTTTATTTATCTAAATAGTGATCATTGCAGGTTACATATTATATTACCTACTATTATAGTTAGAAGAAATATGGCGTATACATTTTTTTACAAATATATCTATTTATTAAAAATACAAATTTTTGGCCTGGGCGCAACGTCCCAGCTATATATAGTTGTATTTATAATATTTATAATTATTTTTTATATCGTTATTATACTGTGTTTTAAGAAAAAAACCGGCACTATGAGATGTCATCGTTTGACGAGAAACAAGCAATGACATTGCTGAAAGAACGACCAATGGAGTTTGTCAAGTATAACAAAAATCAATTGAGCCGAGTTTATCCAGCCGGTACACGTTTTGACTCGTCCAACTTTATGCCACAAGTGTTTTGGAATGCAGGATGTCAGCTTGTCGCATTGAATTATCAAACCATGGACGTGGCCATGCAGCTAAATTTAGGGATATTTGAGTACAACATGCGCAGCGGTTATTTGTTGAAACCGGAGTTCATGAGGCGCGCCGACCGTACGTTTGACCCGTTTGCCGAATCTACCGTGGACGGAATCATTGCTGGTACACTAACCGTCGACGTCATATCCGGTCAACTGCTTACCGATAAGCGCGTCGGCACTTACGTGGACATCGAGATGTATGGCTTGCCCGCGGATACGGTCAGGAAAAAATTTCGTACTCGGACTGTACCGTACAATGGCATTAACCCGGTGTACGGTGACGAACCTTTTGTGTTCAAAAAAGTACGTTGTCGTTTTCGTCTATCCATAATAATGACAATAATAATTTGTATATGTCTCTTACTGTATGACCTATTCCTGTATATATACAATATAGAAAAATTGCTTAGGTAATCACTTTCATAAAACATTTAAGTCATAATAAAAAATATGTTTGTGTTTCAGGTGGTCCTTCCTCAACTCGCGTCTCTACGTCTAGCCGTTTTCGAGGAGTCCGGAAAGTTGATCGGCCATCGTGTCATTCCAGTAGTTGGCCTCTGCCCGGGATATAGACACGTCGTATTGCGTAACGAAATGGGTCAGCCCCTGCCTTGCGGAACGTTGTTCTTAAAAATCACAGTAAAAGACTACGTCCCGGACGGCTTATCAGATTTTGCCGAGGCTTTGGCTAATCCCATAAAATTCCAATCCGATCTGGATAAACGCACCAAGCAATTAGCTGTCTTCGCGGATGAACTGGACCAATCCGTTGACGAAGTAAGCTCGATTGACGATTGATGTCGTCTCGTAATTTATATATATATAGTTTAATAATACAATCATAATCTAATCTGTGGCACGTTATTAATCGAGGCGAGTGTCGCACCGGCGGAACGAGATGTAAAACCAGTCACCCGTCATCAGACCAGCTGCCCAGACTTGCCCACCGGCCACCACATGACCGTTACATTGTCGGCACCGCACCGGAAATCCGTGACTACTAATCCCGTGTCGACGATGGACTATTTGGTCAATGATGACTTCAGCAAGGGTCCGAAAGGCTCCCAAAGGAATCTTCCGGTGCTGTTGTCTACTTCTCGTGAGTTGGATTCGAGTTTCCTCTCTGATTATGCATAAAAAATAGTTTGAATCGACCAATATAATATTATAGATATAGCGTTTAATAAACACCCGTCACCCATAGTTTATAATATATATATATAATATATATATAATATATATATTATATATGCATTCTATAATATTCTTTGTTTTTTTGCGTGTACAGTGAGCGAAGGTGTAGTCGCCGAATCTCTTTCAAAGCTTAACGAAAACAAGCTGGTAAAGGATAAGAAAATGGAGCTGGAGAAAAAGCTCGAAATGCTTCGGAGGAAACACGAAAAAGAGAGACACCGCGTGCAGCACCTGAAATCGTCGCACGATTCGGAACGGATGCGAATGTCCAAGTTCTCGATGAGTTCCCGATTCGTCAAGCGACTATCGATAAAGAATATGTAATAATTATTGCGTGATCTCGTTTGCGCGTTTTACCATATACATATAATATTTTTAAAAAAACATTTTAACGTGTTCATTTCATGCCCCTCAGCCAGGAGAGTATGTTGCAGAGTAACCAAGACGCGTCCGAATCCTCAGAATGCGACACGGATAATTCCACCAGTTCAATGCCGAGGATGTCCAGAAGCCAGTCCGAACGGTTACTGGCCATCGGCAAAGAGCACATAGTACAGGAACGGGACCTCCGTGAAAAATATCACGAGATCGTGTTTTCGTCGTTGGAGAAAGTGATGCGTTCGTCGCAATCGAACCAGATGAAAATGTTGCGCGTTCTGTTGGATAAAGAAACCGCAGAAGTGATGAAAAAGTTGCAGGACCGTCGGCGACATGAAATGAAATCGTTGGCAAAAATACACAAGGACAAGGACGAGATTGGAAGGTACGGTAGTTATATAATATATGTTCATTGTGAATGTATACACGATATCAGAGATATTTCTCATCCTCGGATAAGGTTATGGTCCTATATATAGGCAATTTTTTATAATTTTCAAACACCAATAATTATTTCAACAATATGGGATAATGTCAAAAGAAAATTGCATGTATTACAAATATAAAAACTTTTGTATAATATTAATTGTTTTTTATGTTGTTTGATGCATATAGGATCAAGCGAGAAGTATCCAGTTCGATGGTGGAAAAGGGTGTGAATGAACGGGTGCGCTTGGCTCAGATCTACGAGAAGAAAACTGAGGAGCTAGAAAAACAGCACGAAGAAATTAGACAGCATTTTAATGATCTCAAAAAAAAAGTAAGTTGATACATAATTCTGCTCTACTCGAGTAAAAGTGTATAAGTCTGATTATTTCTTAAATACATATAGCTATAATAGCTATGTCATAATTTTAATTTTAAAAAAAACTATTTTTTAGATAGGTAACAATATTTTTTTATGATTATTATGTACACGGTTTTTATATTTATTTATTCCTATATATATTTTTCTAAATTTCATTTCAATTTAGTTTTTTATTAAATTACCATGTTTAAACTTTTTACCCGAGCAGCACATAATTTTACATTTGTATAATAAGACTCCACGGTCTTTATTACACCGATTCTAAGGGAAATGTTATGACATACACCAAGTTGTGTGCATGGTTTACGAATCGTATAATATGTGATGGATTTTTTTCCAGACAAAAGCGGAATTGATCAAAGAATTCGAGGCCAAAATACAAAATGTTGAATTCGGAGTTGGGCCGAGTATTAAGACCGAATTCAAACAATGATACAAATAAAGTCGTACAACTATAGCTACGTAGATAGGTACTAGCCACTAGGAACCAAATAAATAAAAAAAAGAAAAATTTATTCTAATCAGAGGCAATAAATAATATAATATATGTGATGCATTTGAAAAGTAAGTTTAGAGACACTTGCGCTGATTTCAATGTCGATCCCTAAAGACTGACCGATCGATTTAACTCGTTATTGTAGTTTAATTTGATTAATTTTGCCATTTATTATAATTATTTTTAATTTTAATTATTTGTATTCTCTCGTTCTGTGCAAGTCTTGTGAATTATATTTGCAACGACCGGTGGTAGTCTATTATTGTTATGTTGTAATATATTGGTTTTATGTATTTATTATTATTATTTTTTTTTGTTATTGGAGGCGAACAAACCTTTTTTATTGTGATATCTGTATTTATTTTTTTGTTAAACATTTTGTGATAATTTTGTTCTATACGTAGCCTCACATCGTATACTATTACCTACATTCATTGACAATCATTATTTTTCAGTTAAATTTTTTTATTATTTTCTATTGAATACCTATTATTTTACTATCGATTTGATTAGATTTATCCTATCTATGTTTTTGTACCTATAATATGGCTTTATTATAGTGTACTTATTATATTATTAATGTCTGATGAATATAGTTTACAATAATGCAAACAATTAATTTCACTACTTTATTATTATACTCACATCGAATTTTTCATTATATTATTACCTAGATATTTGTATTGTGTACCTATACGTTTTATTAAATTATTGTTATAAAATATATTATATATATATACATATAGATTGGTACCAGATAGATTTCAATAATTAAATTTACATCAGTCTAGTCTGATCTGTTTTAATCTAGTTCACAATTTAATTTTGTTATTTTAAAATATTTTAAATTGTACTCACTGACGTTTATATACATCATTGTTTGTTTTCAGAAATAAAACCTTAGATTCTGTTACGTTTGACTATATGTAGTCGAGCATCAACGTATTGCTTTGTAATACACAAACTAAGAATATAATAAAGACAATTTAAACTCGCTAATATTAAGATTTGTGAATTTATTCCAATGCATGTATATTTATGTGTTTTATTTTTAAAGGAAAAATTTAAAAAAAAATAACTAAATGGTCATCCAACGAGTACAATTAAATGGTGGGTGTTCGGAGATTTTTGGGAAGGAATTGGTCTTGCAATTTGTGAGATATAACTATTACTGTCATACTCTACTTGTAAAAGTTGCTACCGAAAACATATTGTTTCCAATTACATTAGCAAAATCTATCAGTTAACACCGCACTTGTATTATATTATGTAATTCAAATCAGACAAGCACTTTACTTATAAAATATGAAAAAACCAATAAAAAATTGTTTACATTTTATGTACCAACATGACATATTTTACATTTATACATAGGTAAACACTTATTTGTACATACTACATAGAGTTTAATGAATCATTATGAATATTATAATAATATATATCTCAGATTTTATCCTCTTTACAAACAAATTTAGGAAGCACTCATAATTTTTTTTTATTTTATTAGGCTTTAATACACTTTATAATATATTATTATTTCTCTAAGTGTACCATAATTTCACCTTACACACTATTTTGATATCTTAAGTGTTATAACTACAGTTTGAGGATATTAATTTACCTAAGGAATTAGATACTGTGATCCATATTAAAACTATTATGTTCAAGCCATTCAAGGAAACAGTAGGTATAATACGG
This sequence comes from Acyrthosiphon pisum, assembly GCF_005508785.2. Taxonomy (NCBI): domain Eukaryota; kingdom Metazoa; phylum Arthropoda; class Insecta; order Hemiptera; family Aphididae; genus Acyrthosiphon; species Acyrthosiphon pisum. The sequence continues at coordinate 99,577,059 of NC_042494.1, forward strand.
TAAGTGAAAATATTATTATATAATATATGAAAAATGTAATTTAAAACCAAAAGTCATGTCATTGCACAACTCTAAAGTTGCACCATTAGTCATTACTGAAATAAAATGTAATGTGAAACATATTAAAATAATTTTGTTTGTAATACAATAACAGTGTTTAAACAATTACTGTATATTAATTTTCACACGTATGCATAGAGACGTTTAAAAGAGAATTATAACCTGTATCAGGGCCGTACTGCTCGTCCCTGACGTATGAGTGCGACCCGGGTCAGGACGCACTCGAGCGTGTCTCACGGCTACTGCCACTTACGCCATTCGCACTCATTCGAGACACCCAGAGTGCTAGGCCATCCGTCGACCGCCGTGGACGGTGGCTGCGTCCTGACCCATTCAGGTCTTGTGTCCTTGTTATTTATTAACGGTCGCTGCGGTTGGTGAGAGCTTCATTCGCAAACACGGTTAGAGCATCATATGTCCTTTTCGTCGAGAGGAATGCCCCGTTGCCTGGTTACCAAGGTACGCCTTCTTCTCTGAGGACGTCTTTAAGTTTTTCCTGGTGCGCTTCGTCCTAGGGCAGAATCTCAGGACGTGTCTAACCGTCTCTGGCTTTTTGTCACACTCGCAGATCGGGTCATTCACTAATTTGAAGCCATGAAGCTTACCTCTAAAGTTTCCGTGGCCCGTGAGGAATTGGACGGTATAATGGTCCAGGACCAGTGGGAGATTACATCTGACCCGCACCGAGAGAAGCATGATCTTTGCCCACGATCCTTTTTCTGTGGTTTCATACCTTGTTTTCCATTCGGGCATGAGATCATCAGATTTGAGAGCCAGCTCTTCTTCGGTGATCTTACCAGTGGCTATATATCTTCTTAAGGCTTGTTGTCTAACTTCTAGATCGAGTGGCAGTGTTCCAGCTACTACTGCAAGATAGTTCGTGGACGACGTTTTGTAGGCCCCCGTTATGACTAGTAGTGATGCCCTCTGAGCGCTGAGGAGTTTCTTTTTACTCTTCTTAAGCTTGGCTCCATTCGCCCAAATTTCAGAGGCATAGGTTACCCTGGGCAGGAATACGCCTCTGTAGATCGCTCTGGCCGTAACATTTTTCATTCCCCAGTTGGCCGAGTAGAAGTGTCTGAGTCTCCTATAGAGGCCAGCGGATTTGGCGCTGATGGCAGCTACGTGATCCCAATAGTTCTTTCGGGGATCAAGGTGGACTCCAAGATATTTCGCCGTTGACGCCGAGGCGATTCTCGGGGCATCATCTATTGAGCTGAAGCCCACTGAGTAGCCAGGCTTGAGACCACCCTTCAGCGATAGGAGCTGACTTTTCTCAGCTGAGAACTCTAGTCCATAGTCACGCCGTTAAGCCATCGAGGTGACCTTCAGTGCGTTTAAACGCTAGCGGAGGTCTCGCTGCGCCAACCATTAAATGTATGTATGTCGTCGGCATATGTGATGACCTTCGAGTTTTTAGATTGATGGAAGTTAGCATAGATCGGCGTCATGGCGACCTTTCACAACGTCGGTCCGAGCTGGGAGCCCTGCAGACATCCGCATTCCAATTGACGGCGGTAGTGTACTCCTTCCATCTCGAAGTCAGCCTATCTGCGTTCGAGATATGAGCTCACGCTTCTCATCGTTCCTAGTGACGCGCCCATTTCGGCCAACCTTAAAACCTAAACTATTATTAAAACATTTGCCTCATTTAATTTATAATATTCAACTAATATAATATGATGATCTATGCAATTTATTATTTAACGAACATGGTCAGAACAGCCACCCACTTTTACGTTTATAAAAACTTATATCCCACCCAGTCCTAATTACCGAATAACCGTAGATACTTGAAATTATCACAAATTATTCATATTAGCTTTCTATAAAAATATTTTGACTATTTTTGAGTTATTTATAGGCAGTGCCAGGAGTGTTAATTTTACCTTTTAAACATTTTAACTCACTTAATTTATTTTGTGTATTTTCTATAACACTTATGACTTAATGAATCAGATATAAAAATTCCTTGTTTTACCAAAAATGTTATATGTATAGATTCCGATAAAAATCAAAAGTTGAATTTTACCAAATGTGTGAAATCACATGCTAGATTGTTATTTTCTAAATATTTTTTAGCAGTGCGAATTGATATAATTCATTAAATCAGGGACCAGAACCGGAACCGAAAAGAACCGGTTAACCTTAAAAATTTAGGAACCGGAACCTTTATTTCCAAAAATGAAAAACCGTAACCGTATAACAGTAACCTTAATTATAAAAAGGTTATTTAGGTTAGGGTAGACTAGTTATTTGGACTAGTAAAAGTAAGACCAGTGGCGGCGTGATAGGGTGTTTCATAAGGCAATTGCCTCACGACCAAATAGGTGGTGGTACCCCCGGATACGGATATTAAAAACCACACATGAAATATGGTCAACTAATACTATTAATTATACTAATTTTATAATAATAAGAATAATTTGTACCTCACGGCTACTAGAAATACACTATTATAGCATAATGTGTCGTATAGTGTAAAATAACGCGGTATATTTTGGTAACATGTAACACTATCATAGATAATTGTATCATTATTTTATTTATCTATTAACAATATTTCTCCTTCGTTGGTCGGGCTGTCGGCGTCTGGTAACACCATAGACATATTAATATGTCTATGGGTAACACTAGTGAATCGTGATTCGTGGATACACGTAATAATGTAGTACCTAATAACGAATTGGCGGTTTTGTTACTTTTAACTTTCAAGTTTTATTAAATATTAAATAATTTTGTTCATCTGTTGACGGTTGAGCTCGTAACTAATGTTTTTAGGCTGAGCGCGTTGTTTTAAGTATGTTCTTAACAGAAGAACTCAGTGGCATATTTAGGGGGGAGCGACGGGGGAAAATTGCGTCAGGGTGCCAAATTCTGAGTCCTCAAAGGGGCGCCGTCGCTAGAGGTTATAACTTATAACAAAAAAAAAATTTTATTTTATTCTATTCTATTAGATTTGTTGAGAAATTATATTAGTGATAACTGATAAGTGATAACCTGTATCTTTTTAATAATAACTTTTACATTTATATACATAATATATATAATGTATTTTATTATGTCATAAAAAAAGACTAAATCTAAAATTGTAATTTGTTTTATTTGATTATACATTTTTTATTTTACTTTTTATTAAGAATAAATGGAGTGGTAATAGTAAAATAAAAGTGTTCTATAAATTAGTGGAAGCATAAATGCAATAAGGGGAAAATATAAGTACATTTTGGGTTATCACTTTTACGGGATTTGAAACTGATTAAAAAAATTTCGATTTCAATTTTATATACTTTATTTTTTTCGATTTTGGTTTAAATTTTTCAATACCGGTATAAGGAATTTTCAGTGTTGGTTTCAATTTTGTATTCCGGTTTCCTATTTTTTCGAATTCGATTTTGGATTTAATACCGGTTTCCATTTTTTTCCAATTTTGTTTTTGATTTTATTTTTGGTTTCAGTTTTTAAACGGTTTATACCGGTTTCTAAATTCAGTTTCAAGACCTGGAATATTTACGTTCATTCTTAGTTTATTAATTGTTTTGAATCGCCGGATGAGCGTTCGAAATTCTAATCACCTGTTGTGTATGGTAAACTTTCCAAAATGTCAATATCATTTGGCCATTGATTCTTTTGCAGGAACATCTGATTTATTGAAGGACAATTTATTGTTTATTTAAATATAGATGTATTGTTATTAATACATTATAAGTTATGGGGCACAAACGTAAGTAATTTTATTATATTTCTGATAATAACATGACAAAGTATATTATTGTTGTAGAATTGTGAATTGGTGGTATGGGGGCAAATCCCCCACGGGTCAGTGTGATAAAATTTAAGTGGTGGTGGTTGAGCATTTATACTCGCCTCATAAAACAAAATAGTTCACGCCACCACTGAGTAAGACTATAGAAATGAGTAAATGACTAATTTGTTTGTCCGTTTGCAGGTTCAGAAAAATAAAAGTAAAATCTTTTAATGTTTTTTTTTTTTATTTTCTGTTGTGATTTGTAATTCGTCGACGTAGAATCAGAGGGTAGTATCAACCAATTGATTATTATTATTAATAGAAATAAACCAGGGAGTCAAAACGGGTTAAAATATTTTGGGTTTCGTTTTCAAAACCAGGTACAATTTTTTGCGGGTTTCGTTTTTCGTGTTAAAAACCGAGTAAAATTTTTTACAGGTTCCTGGTTTCGTGTTAAAAACCGGGTACAATTTTTTGCGGGTTTTGGGGTTTCGTTTTAAAAACCGGGTACAGTTTTTTGCGGGTTTCGGGTTTCGTTTTAAAATCGGGTACAATTTTTTAGTCGGGTTTCGGGTTTAAAACTGGGTAACACTTTTGCGGGTTTTTAATTTTGAGTAGGCGTGACTAGACTTTATCCGCAGTAGCAGCCTAGCTAATAACCCGGCGCTACCTTATTATTGAACCGAAAAAAA
>NC_042494.1:99582052-99588133 GCF_005508785.2 Acyrthosiphon pisum
CCTCTGGGTAAAGATAATTATAATTAAATATTATATTACCTTATATATTAGTGCATACAGTTAAGTTAATTTTGAGGATTTCATGTTTCATGTTGCACCTTGCAATACGGGTAAATTTTTTTCGTGTTTCGTGTTAAACACCGTGTAACATTTTTTGCGGGTTTTGTGTTTCGTGTTAAAAACCGGGTACAATTTTTAGCGGGTTTCGGGTTTCGTGTTAAAACCCGAGTAAAATTTTTTGCGGGTAACCCAGGTTTTACGACCCGGGTCAAACCCGTTTTGACTCCCTGAAATAAACCTCTAGTCGAGTGAAAATATATAGTTATAAATAATAATACGGGCATAATATTATTCTAAAACTAAAGTATTATATAACTATAGTATTATAGTATTATAGTAAAACTAAAAATAGTAGATAAGAAAATACATTTTATACGACATTGTCGACGTGCGCCGCGGCAATCAGCAATGGAGATGTTGGTATTGTGTTTTAATATTTTAATGTTTTTTTAACTTTTCATAATACCTTCTATTTTCATGAAATAATTACAATTTAAACATGAATAAATAAATTATTTTAGACTATTTTTTTAATAAATCATTAATAATCAGAAATCAAAATTAACCGAAGATAACCGAAAATAACCGAAATTAACCGGTATTTTTCAAAACCGGTATTAACCGGTTTTAGAACCCTTATATTTTTTTAAACGAAACCGGAACCCTTAACCAAATTAATTTAATAACCGGAACTGGAACCGGAACCCGAAACACCCTATAGGTTCTAGTCCCTGCATTAAATGTCTGTACAACTGATCACATTTTTGCAGTGTTCACAATAATACATTGTAGCGTTAATCTAAGTACCATAGGCGTGCGCAGACTTCAATTTCCGGTCGAGTCTAGAACAAATAGTGCCTCGATACTTGGACAATGCGTCAATGCCCCTAAATTTATTTTATGCCATTAATAAACAATCTAATTGTAAATTAAAAACCATGGACTAAGATATATTAGTCCGTGTTAAAAACTGTGTAATATTAATATGTACAAATAGAATCAGTGCCACAATTACAGGATGGGGGGGGGGGGGGGCAAAGCGAAGCCTTGCTAAAAGGGCCCAATGAGATTAATTTTGGGTCACAATTTCTAGCTTTAATACCTTCTGTCTTGGTCTATATTCAAGAATAATAAAGTTATGAAAATTAAAAAATATAAATTGTTCATTAATTATTTGACAACAATTTCTTAGGTATCGGTTTTATAGTTGTATCGATATTTTTTCTCTTATTAGTTTTATAATCAATTTTGGATTTGTCTAAAACTCAATATATTGTAGCCTTATAACATGGACTCAGGGCCGTCCTTTGGGGGGGACTTGGGGGGTGTCTCCCCTCCTACGGTACATTAGGCCCTTAAATAAAGCTGTATATAGTATGTTTTTAAAATTGTAATATAAATTATAATGTCAAATAATATAAAATTGTCGAGCGAAGCGAGAAAAAAATTTTTTGAGTCGGCAAGTTAATAGATCTACCACCCCCCCATAAATTGTTCTTCTAGACGGCCCTGCATGGACTAAGATACATCTTAATTCGTGGTTATTGTTCTGTAGTATTTTATAACCATGGTTAAAGTATTCAACATTGTGAAGATCAACTGTAAAAGTAATAATATAGAAGTATAAAGTAATCTCAGTCTATCTCAAAATTTAATTGTTAAAAACAATATTTTTTATAAATTTTAAATTAAAATAATCTATAGATTTTTTCTACTCGGCAGAATACTTTTACAATGATTTTTTTTTTCCAAAAATCAACAATTTTAACATTTTCAAAATTTCAAACGATAGCATAAAAATAAATAACAGAAAATAAGTAGGTATGACTCAGATAATTTAAATTCACTGTACAGAACTTTAAATTGCTTGGAAAAAATTACAAAATGTCTAATGACTAACGTCTTATGAATAGAATTTAGACTTTGCAGCTTTATATAAAACTGTAAAAAAGCACTTTAAATGAAGTAAAAAAACACTAAGAATCTAAAACAAACTACTTATATAACTACTTTAAAAAAATGACAACAATTGTATAACATTAGACGCATATTTATTTTGTTTATTATTACTTATTATTTAATATAATATGATGATATGTATTATGTACCTATATAAGGTGTTGCACTGTTACAGTTAGTTTAATATTCTAAATCATAGACATATCAATTTCATATGTATCTATGATCTAAATTCAAATTAAATACACATAATTAAAATATAAATTAAAAATTTTTATGCAAAATAAATGTGATAAATATTTAAAAATTTGATGATGACTTTTAGTTGACGGCTTACATATTTAATATGAATATGCTGAATTGAGAGTGAATTCGCTAAAAGATAGAATATTAATTATAATACTGTATATTATAGTTACGTTTTATATTACATGAATTTCTTTATTTTGTTTTTATTATTAAACTACCTAATTAAGTGGTATTTAAAAATATTTCTTATGATACAATTTATGATCTTTATGTTTTTTTTGTTTTGTTTACTGAATACCTACAAATTTGACTATGAATTTTCCTATTTCCTATAGTTATAGATAAATTATAAATTAATTAATAAAATGTATGTAGTGGTACAAAAATATTTTTTATTTTATTTCACTCTTATGACAAATACAATTTTTATGATTTCCATAAACATGTTACTATAATTTATGCCCCTAAAAATATTCAGGTCGAGCCGAGGCTCGGCCGGCTCACTCTGTGCGCACACCTATGCTAAGTACCTACTCCTTCTTGTTAATATGGACTCAGGAGATAGTTGTATTTTATTGTTTGTCATATTTTTAAGTGATTGTATACATATAGGTGCTTTTTGAAATACCTGTTTCACAGAAGATACTACTTTATCAACATCAGAAAATTCGCTCGTAGCTTTTCAGCTAGTCTATGCAGATCATATGCCAAGCAGGTTACATATAACCTACGAATAACTTTAAAGTAAATGGTTTGTATTGCAATTCCAGCCTTGACCAAACACGGAGCTGTTAACAATAAGACATTGTCATGTTGAATTCCAGTAGGTCATAAAATCCCTATAGCTTTGTCAAATAATTTAAATATCGTTGAGTGGTTTGTTTTCTCTAATTCTTCAGAATGCAAAAAAATATTGCACTTTATCTTCTAACTTCTAACTTCCCTATTATATTTGCTACAAAACGTCTAGTAGTGACTGTAGTTACATCAATTGAAATTTGAAACCCATAATATATATATCTTATATATCTTATATTAAACCAATATCAAAGGTGATATAACTATGGGATCAGCTAAAAATCAAACTTAAACAATATTCGAGGTTTCTCAAATTATAATAATTCAGTAAAACAACAAATGCTTTATTCTTTATCTCCAACCACGATTAAGGAAGTACTGTCTTTAATCATGTCTCTAACTTAACCCATCACAATTAAATCAATTGAGAAGGAAGCAGTAATTGTTTACTTTTTTATAAACATATTTCTCTAGAATATAAAACCACCCCAATTCACCCACAAATACTCTTACACTTCCTGGAAATCCTCAACCCTCCAGACTAAAAAGAAAGTGTAGTTGTAATATTTATTTTACATTTTCTTATCTAACCTTTTAATTCCAAGCCGAGTGACCCTAATGAGTGGCTTCTTAATTATGAAGCTATTGTAACTATCATTTGTTTTTCCACAGTCGTAAAAATATATAATATTATTATTAGGTAAAAAATAATGTATACTATAAAGTATATATCATATATAAATGTTTATTTATTTAATTTTATTAGTCATATATAAACAAAATATTATATAATGTTATTAAAGTCTGTTAGTTACGATTCTTATGCAATTAAAATTATAACTTGGCTTTTAAATAAATTTAATCACAAATTAAATGCACAAGTTTACTCCCCAGAATATCAAGTACAAATTTAAATTATATATAAACCATTTAAATTTTAATATATTTTTAGTTACACAGCCTCAAGTATTAAAAAAGTATCAATATCCACAAAAATTGTAAATTAAAAAGGTATTAAAAATATATATATAATATGTTTAAATGTAATATGTAACACATCATGTTTATTCATTTATGCATTTTTTGAGCTTTAGATGCAGTACTTATTGAAGATTTTATAGATGGACCAATGGATCGATTGAATATGGTACTAGTTATGGATAGAACCGGTGCAAATAGTTTCAATCTTAAAGTAAAGAAACAGTATTAGTAACATTTGACAATAGTCTACTATTTTATATATATAAAAACTACTCGCACCTAAATATTTTTATTTTAGATGGACTGACTTCATTAGCACTGATAATGAATACAGGAAATAGAATTGAAAACAGACAACCACTGGAAAAAAAAAATATATATAGGGTAAAGTAAAATATTAAATTATTTTAGAAAATAAAAGTAATGAACTATTATACCTAATAATATATGATTCTGGCAAAGATGTGACAACTGCTAGTGGAAGTCCAAATCCAAGGAAATATGGCCAACAGTTTTCAATAATGGATAACCTTGAGTTTAGCTCCATGCCCATATTGCACCATTTATATTCAAATGAGTAAAGTGAATAAAGTAATGATAAATGCAAAATACTGAGAATATTGCTAAAAATTGTTGATGGCACCATACTTACTAAATAACTCTAAAATACACATTATTCAAAAGATTATAAGTTGAATAAAAATATTGACTTACTTGAATGAGAAATAAGAACTGGACAACTATACTGAACGAAAAGTCTGCTATCACTTTACTAATCCGTGTCAACTGTTGTGGATCACCTTTTTTTTGTTTATACGCTATGTCTGCGATATCCTAAACAAACCCTATATTATAGTTGAGTAAACAACCAAGTATAAAATTATTTAGGCTGTTTATATATAAATATATATTACTTGAAACCACAGACTGTTAATTATTTTGCTCAGCAAAAATATTGGTAAGACCCATACAGCTCCAAATGTCCATGACAATAGTGATCGAGTCCATAACCAAATATTTTCATTAAGATTTCCAAATGTAAATGACATTATATAGCCTAAAGAAGGTAGAATAACATATTCAAAAATAACTATACTTAAACAAAATATGCCACCATTTAATGTACAACATTGAATTATTCGTTGTAACATTTTTTGATCTCTGAAAAAAAGATAAGCAACACATTCAAGATCAATATTTTTTATTTATTTATTAAATGACACGTCATAATTATGTACAGTAAAACTTCGGTAAGATGGAAATCCCGGTAAGAGAGATAATATCTTTGGTCTCGATTCAAATACATAATAAATTTGAACCCCGTCAAGTCGGAAACTCTGTTAAGATGGAAAAATTGGACGGTCTCAAGTGATTTTATTTTAGCAAGGTTTTACTGTACTACATTTATTATAAATTATTAAGTTTTTATTATTCTAAGCTAAAAAGTATATTTATTTTTAAATGTTTGTTTTAAAAAAAATAATTTCTAACTACAGGATTCAGTAATGACCAATAATTTATAATTTAGTTATATTATTAATTTTTGTTATATAAACAACTTATAAGAATTAATCAATAAGAATCACAATGTAATGTATAAAACAATAAAATTGAAATATATTATGCTGTTATACCTATAGTCTTAATAAGTGTATATTTTATAAACATTCAACTTTACTGTATTCAATAGGTAACAATTCTTAATATGATAAATTGAATAATACTTTGTTATCACATTTATAGCACAATTAATTAGGTATTTCTTAATTTTGTGAACAATTTATCAGTCATTAGATAGTAAAAAACGTATATAAATAACGGTTCTAGGTCACTTTGTACGGTCAGGCATTAAAAGTGCGAAACGCGGTCACTTAGTACGGTCTGGTAAAAAGGTACACTGCAGAACGCGGACACTTTGTACGGTCAGGCAAAAAGGTACTTTGTAAAACGCGGACACTTTGTACTATTATATACATAAAGTATATATTATAAATATAAGTTTTATACCCTACGTAGTAACTAGTAATTATGTAT
>NC_042494.1:99588183-99589490 GCF_005508785.2 Acyrthosiphon pisum
CATTTCAAAAGGGTAAAATAGTTATGAACAACTTATATATTTTTAAATTGTATCTAATGATTTTGGTTCATAAGAACAGATAACTGTTATTTCTATGTTTTACATATTGGATATTATACAATTTTTATAGGAATTTTAGTTAATAATATATCCCTAAAAAATTTATTAATTGATATTAAAAACATGAATGGTCTCACATACATAATGACAAGAAAGTTGAACCAGGATATAATTGGAAAATTTATTTAGTTTTCTAAAAGGAATGGCTGGATGTGCAAGCAATAATATCACTGCATTGGATTTTAAATACTGGTAGGGATTTAATTTAAATTTAATAAAACTACAATGTAGTTTTTATAACTCAATATATTTTTTTTTTAGTTTGAGGTGGTATATACTAGGCAAACACTCTCACTTAGTATTTTCAGAAAATACTAATACGGAAGATACATTTCAGAAGTCTTCACGGTGACAACCTGTCAAAAGCTCCTAATAATTTTAAAACCTTAACAGATAAATTACAAATAAGTACTCAAGATTTAAAGTTACCTTTTGATGTTTTGCAATGTCTTGTACGAATAAGAACTTATTAGACTCAATAATTTAAACAATCAAATTATGAGTCAAAAATTTAAAAAATTTGAAACATTTAAAAAACAAAAATTTACTAAATAATATGTAAGTAGGTAATGTAAGTAATGAAGTATATTATAATGTAATATTTAGGTAACTATGTTAATTGTAAATGTAAGTAAGTATAAAAATTAATATTATATGTAAAAAAGTTTTCCAATTTTGAATTTTTATTATTAATGATTTCCATAATTTAGTATTTACTTTTTACCAGTCTGTACACGACCATACGGAATTCAATATTCATTGATAACATGTGATAACATGTGATAACATAAAACGACCAAGAATATTATATTCACCAATGAGAAGAGGCGAACCAGCTAATAGACGGGGGGTGGAGTGGTTGGTGAACACGATGCGTATCAAAAAGTTGCTGACATACCTACCTATTTTGTCATGGTTATCAGTGGCGCAACCAGGATTTTTTTAAGGTGGGGGGGGGGGTACAAAAATATAATTATTTTAAAGTAGCATGTAAATTTAATTATTATAAACATAAAAAATAAAGTTATGTACAATGTGTATTGTGTACCTATACTGCAGTAACAACAATAAAATTACGGTATAAAATGAAGTATAATAATAAAAGTATAATATAAGTATAATATTTATAATTACAAGATGAAATCTAAACGATGTTTTGTAGAGCTTAAATGACTTATTACTTCCTC
>NC_042494.1:99589590-99590334 GCF_005508785.2 Acyrthosiphon pisum
CTTATTTTGTTGTAATTCAAAAACGAATAACTGCAGGTACATGAAAATTTTACTGAATGTTTATATTAGCATTTCCTATAAACCATAAAATTTTGAAAATAATTTGATTCTTTTTGAGCTGTGTACAGACATGGTCAGTTTTCAATTTTTTTAGTTTTTTTTTCTATAAATATCAATAAAGTTTTATCTGTTGGGCCAAAAAGTGTATAAATTTAATACAAAGCTCCTGATATATTGTTACAATATCAGTTGAAAAATATTAAAAATACATAGGCACAATTTTTTTTTATAAGCATTTAAAGATCAAATTTTGACAAAATTTATCAAATCTTAATTTGAAAAATTATTTTGTAGTTAAAAATTTATAAAATGTTCAATTTTTGTATCTAAGAATTAAAAATTTAAAACAAGATTCCACGTAAGTAATTAATTCTGTTACCAAAAATCTAAAAAATACATTTACACAGTTTATTTTTATAGTCATTTTAAGTACAAATTTGGACGAAATTACATATTAAAAACCTAGGATAACTATTTTAGTTATTTTGTTGTGATTGTATAATATTATTCGTGGGTACTTGAAACTTCTAAAGTATACTATTATATATCTATGATTTTACCACGGTTTTTTGTTGATTTATAACGCGTTATAAGTACCTAATAGATATTATGATATGATTAATATGGAATTTATTATAGGTACCTATTAAAGGTCAATTTTTTTTTTTATACCATAGATAATTA
>NC_042494.1:99590384-99591985 GCF_005508785.2 Acyrthosiphon pisum
AGAACCTTGTACCAAATTTTAAAAACTTAGTTATAAAAGAAAAAATTTTTACGATTTTTCAACCACTAAATTACTTGCAAATTTTCGCAATTTTGACATATTTCGTATAAATTTGAACTTTAAATGCTTATAAATAAAAATTGTGACAATGTATTCCTTTTATTTTGCAACTGCTATTGTAAAAATATGTTAGGAGCCTTGTATTAAATTTCCAAATCTTAGAATTAAAAAGAAAAACTTTTATGAATTTCTGTCTAAGATAATTTGAACATTGCCGTAATTTTTACGTATTTAGTCAAAATTTGAACTTTAAATGCTTATAAAAAAAAAATCGTGACTATATATTTCTTTTATTTTTCAATTGCTATTGTAAAAATATATTATGAGCCTTGTATTAAATTTTGAAATCTTAGATATAAAAGGAAAATTTTTTATGAATTTCTAGCATAAAATAATTTACGAATTTTCGTGATTTTTACATAATATGTTGTCAAAATTTGAACTTTAAATGCTTATAAATAAAAATTGTGACAATGTATTCCTTTTATTTTGCAACTGCTATTGTAAAAATATGTTAGGAGCCTTGTATTAAATTTCCAAATCTTAGAATTAAAAAGAAAAACTTTTATGAATTTCTGTTTAAGATTATTTGAACATTGCCGTAATTTTTACGTATTTAGTCAAAATTTGAACTTTAAATGCTTATAAAAAAAAATTGTGCCTATGTATTTTTATAATTTTTGAATGGGAGTTAGAACAACATATGTGGACCCTTCTATTAATTTTCAAGTATTTTGTCCCAGCTAATTTTTTTTTATCAACATTTATAAAAAAAAAATCAAAAAAAATCGATTATTTCAATTGCCTATAAATAGATTAAAAATTAGTGAAATATTTTGAAAATAAAACTATATAAAGAAAATGTCAATTTAAACAACTGGTAAAATTTTCAAGTGTCTACGACTCATACTTTTTGAATAATAACAAATATCAAAAATCGTTTGAGGCTAAACCGTTATTTAATGCGGTTTTGTAAAAATTTAAATTTCAAACACTCCTAAAAATTTTTTGTCTTAGTCCGGTTGAGTTTTTTTTACAGATATTTAAAGAAAAACTTATGGAGAACCTTGTACCAAATTTTAAAAGCTTAGTTATAAAAGAAAAAAATTTTACGATTTTTCAACCACAAAATTACTTGCAAATTTTCGCAATTTTGACATATTTCGTATAAATTTAAACTTTAAGCACTTATAAAAAAAAATTGTGACTAACGATTTTGGATTTTTTTTTATCACTGTGAGAACAACTTATAAGAAACCTTGTATTAAATTTTCAAAGTTTTCTATCCAACCAAAAATTTTTTATCGTTATTTTAAAAAAAAATACTTAGAAAAATTGAAAATTTCATTTGTCTATAAATAGCTCAAAAAAAGTCGAAACACTTTGAAAATTTAACCCTGTATAGACAACGCTAATATAAACATCTGTTGCAAATTTCAAGTGCTTACATAATTATTTTTTGAGTTACAGTAAAATTAAGTTTTCGTTTTTGTCAAAAATTGGTTTTGCGTAAAAATTCGCGTTTTTCCGTTATTTTTTTT
>NC_042494.1:99592190-99601183 GCF_005508785.2 Acyrthosiphon pisum
TAAAATCAATACATTCATCACTTCGTTCAGAATCTAAAACCTGGAATAACTGTAAAACATTTAAAACATTAAAAAATGTGTATTTATTAAAAAATTCTTAAAAAATGTATATTTTATACAAAATTCTTTAAAAAGTCATTAAATAATCAGAATTGATTAAAAAAATCTTTAAAAAAATCAACAAAAAACCTATATTTTATAATAAACTCTTTAAAAAATCAAATTTGACAATTCGCACAGGCCGTAGGTTGGTCTTGCAAATTTTTTTTTTGAACTTGCAAATACTTGTTAATTATAAGGAATCGATCGATACCAGTTTCGAACGTGTGGGAGAAAAAAGGTGGGCTACGTGAAGTTGGCCCACCTTTTTTTATTTTTGTCCCGTACTTAAAAATAACGACTTGCAAATTCTATAACCTAACTTGCTAATTCTTGCCAATTATTTGCTAAATGTTGATATAGGTTAGATTGGTTTGGGAGAAATTGGCTGGGCCATCTTCACGGCCATGTTCTCAATCATTCGGCCAAAAAAGGATAACGTTCTCAATCGTACGATAGCCTAAAATATTAAGGAACAATAATTCAAACTCTTCACCCTTCGGTATGCCTTAGTAAAATATATATTATTACCGGATTTCGTCGTAGGTTTATCTTAACTTCACCTCACCTTCTTCAGTGTAGCATTGTATATTATAATTAACGTTTTCTAGTATAGTATATAATAGTTTCTAATTATAATATTATATTAAAATATAATTGTTATTAATTGTTACTAGTTAGTATAGCTCAGTGCTTCTTGACATGTTTATAATTTATTGATATTGTTTAAATGTAGACCGTAGGTAGGTATATAACATTAACTATAGTATACATTATTACAAGTAAACAGAATAAGTAATATTATTTCGTTATTAGAAAGAGCATATTATAATTTTAAATCCATTCCACTTAAAATAAATTATAAATAAATTAATATGCTGGAGTATTAACAATAACAAACTCAGCACTTCCTCAAATATACATAATTCCACAAATTCTATCTTATTTAAATTGAGGAGCCTCTCTGTTGCCGTCAATTTTAGTTCAAAAGACCACAAGTTTTGACAAAATTAAAGTTAGTTTACGTTGTCATTCTTCTGCCGAATCGAAATATTTTTTTGGAAAATCAGACAACGTTAACTAACTTTAATTTTGTCAAAACAATAAGTAAGCTATCAAAAATGTCGTATACCTAGTGAATTTTATATTGTTATCGAGTTATTGACATATTATGTGTATGCACTATGCGCATACGAGAGTCGTACCCGCATTAAATTTCACTCACACTAATTTAATAATTTACACCTAAATACTCATACACATAGATCACGGGCGGCTAAAACAAAATTAGAAATTTCCTAAATATCACCCCTTAAATAAAAGCCATAGCGAGGTTCTTTAGACTTTCTACAATCTTATTGTGTTCAAATAATAGTTCATTTCCCCCGATATTTTGTAACGCACTACCTCCATGACCCCATATATATATTATTTTGTGGGGAATGTGCATCATTGAATTGTTTAATGAGCTATTTAATTAAAGAATTTTATGAAATGCTCAACAAAAACACAAAGTATACATACATTTTCAGTTTATACTTACTCGAATTAAGAGATTTATTAAAAAAAATTTAAAAAAAGGCAGGCAAGTGGGTTTCGCTCTGTTGTACAGTGGGTTACAAGTGGGTCACTGTAATGCATGGGTGATGTTAAATTTGAATTCAATGATATAATTTCATTGTTTAAGAAAAACGATTCTGAGCGAAGACGGTCAGTCAGCCTATGATATTACTAAGTATATTAATTGATGATATTATTGTGAATAAAGTAATTTATATATAAACTATTATGTGGAACCTTGTTTTAAATTTTTAATCTCCATGTATAAAATTTAACATTTTATACATTTTTAAATCCAAAATTATGAATAATCTTGTATTACATTTTCAAATCTTAGATTTAAAAAGAAAAATGTTTATGAATTTCTAACTCAAAATATTTTGATTATTTTTTCCGTAAACAGCTTAAAACAAGACAAAATATTTTGAAAAATTTTTCATGTATATAGGAGAAGCTAATATTAACAACCAGTGAGAATATCATGTATTTACGATCATTTGTTTTAAAGTTACACCAAAAGCCAAAATCAATTTTGTCAAAAACCAATTTTGTGTAAAAATTCCCGCTTTTCCTTATTTGAAAATACGATAACATTTTTCTGGGCGCTTTTGAAAACTATTGGGAATTTTAATCCCAAAAGTACCAACTATATTCACTTTCCCATCGAACAAGATACTGAAGTTGAAAATTTGAAGCATTATTATGACTATTAATCATGTACACAGACACAAAAATAGAAAAAAAAAAACACATCATTGTAAAACCAATACATTCAACGCTCCGCTCAGAATTTAAAATAAGATTTTTTTTATTATTTATTGTCAAACTACAAATGTTGTTGATAGCAAACATGAACACTATTGTTTGTAAAAATGTAATTTATGTAAATAACTGTCTTTAGCAAACTTAGTTGGTACCTAATTGTTATTTACAAAAATCCTTGCATTATTAAGTACGTTTTTTCCCTAAAAATTATAACAGTATGATACATTAGTATTACTGTATAGGTATTGAAAATATCAGTATTCATTACTATGGACACTAAACATCTAAATCAAATCTTAAATATTATAAGTTTAACATAATATACATATTATATTATTTACAAAATTTACAACAAATTGATAAAAATTATTAATTAACCCAATCCGAAAGGATAAAGAATACTTAATGAATTCTAACAATAACACTTACAAAAGAAAGACATTGTTACGTTTGTATGAAAAAAATACATTTCTAAATCAAAAAGATAAAACTAAATCATATACACTTAAAAAAAAAAAAAAATCGCTACTGTTCCGAATAATGCATTTGACAATGAGGTAAAACCATACTTAACTTCAAACAATATTAAAACAAATGATACACAAGACGGTTTTGATCAAACTCTGGAATTTAAAGAAGAATGCAAAATCCCAGGACTGACAAAAACGAGCAGCCTCAACACAAGATATAAACTAAATTTTAAAAACTATATTCAAGAACTACATAATGCATTGATAAAAGAGTGCAGTTATAATTTATTAAATTTGAATTCATTAAATTTAACATCAGACGTTGAATCCTTGACGAGTATCACTAATCGAACGTTGAAAGCTATAAAGGTACTTTAGAATAGATCATATTGAAAGGGAACCGAAGTTGAACTTTAATAGATAATAGATACCTAAATGGATTAAACATTGTAATACGAAAACAAAATAATAATAATAAAATAAAAATATATTTAATACTACTCATAATGCTGATGAATTTAATTTGATTTAAATTCGCATTGATTATAATATTTTTAACGTACCTAATTTAAATTTATCATTTGGACTGTTATTCTGCATTTTTGCAGGATCAAAAAATCTTTTCGATATTAGGATATTTTCCAACAATTTCTCTTGAGCTGAAAAACCGTGGTTGGGTGGAAAAACGAGATCCTAACAGACCACCAATAAATTATTTACATTATTTGAAATCATCACGTAAATATTTTAACATCATTCACGTGTACAGAACAATTTAACACCATATCCTAATAATTTATATACTATTTATATGTGCTATTAAATACATAATTCATAATATTTTTAATTTTTAAGCATACGTGGTTAATTGGATTGAATCTCCTCCACTAATATCGTCAATTAATAAAAATGATGCCGCCATAGAACGCTTGAAAAGCGTGCAATCGTGGACTATTCTTAAAAATAAAAAATCTGATTTTATTTTCGTTACTAGAAAACAGTTGATTAATTGGTCTAATTTAAGTAAATCGACATCCATCAGTCAGTTGCCAAGACACGTATTTTGTACCAAAGTAATCTACCTATATTGTAATATTGTACCTATCTATTAAGAGCTAGTTTTAAAATATTTTGTTTAATAATTATTGTCGAATATTAATTCGTTTTTAATTTTTTAAGCTACTACATGTCTACATCTTGGTTGGGATAATTTAATTTAATTTATTTTAACTATAATTAAAACTGTATAACATAACATAGGTAGGAACTAAGAACCCTGAAAGTTAAACCACCAAGATAAACTATGGGTTGGTACTCAAGTCATACTTTTAGTCTTTTCTATATCTATACAGTCTATAACTATTATTATTTTTCAATAAATTGATTATTTCAAGCTATTCGTTCGACTTATCGTCTCGTACAAACGCAGGTCTGGACAACACCATCGTCATCTATCTACTATAAATTCCATGTTTGATAGTAGTATTGATAAATCGTGTTATTTTCACAATGTTCGATGTTGATAAATTGTAGAATTTTCGGATAGGCTAAATTCTTTTTAAATTTTTTGTCAAAAACATATTACATATTATATTAAGTGTACCTATAAAAGTTATTTTAATATTATTTCATATGTTAATATGCTATTAATGTATTAATGAATAGGTACAGACAAAATGTGCATAATGTGATGTGAATAAATAAAAAAGCTCAACATTAATCATGTGTACCTATAGTAAACATTAACAATTAAAAATAATATAATAATAATAATGATAATATATATAGGGTGGCTCACCAAATATGCTCACCCCTTTTTTTAATTTAATATTGCAGTTAGGTATTCAAAATCTGATTTTTGGATTTTTTTAATATAGGTTGATAGGTAGGTACTTAAGAAGACGTGTCCTGTGGAGATTCAAACTTCTGTTATTCAAATGAGAACCCCCATTTTGCTACTGCAAATTATTTAGTGGATAATATTTCTGAAAATGTTGACTTACCTTAAATTTGTACAAGTAGTTTTTGAGTTATTTAACTTTGTGTACTAAGGATGATATTGATTTGTGAGATATGTGGGCTATGGTGATTTATTAATTGTATAAATAAATAATAATCCATCAACATTAATAATTTGTAAAAATGGCTCTAGCATAATAATTACTAGATCCAATATTACATCTATTTTATATTTTTGTAAGACCATTTTTAAGGACTATTGTCTTTACAGACATTTTAAAATCTGAAAAATTACTTGTTCAAATTTTGAACTATTACATTAACATTTTCAAAAAAATTGTGTGCTAAATAATTTTTCAGTGAAAGTTTAGAGGGTCTCATTTGAAAAACTAAAGTCCGTATCACCACAGGACACTCCTCAAGTAATACATATAAAAACTCATGAATTTGAAAAAAATGTTCTAAGTAAAGGTAGGTATTTAAAATTTAAAAAATCAGAATTTGAATAAATGCATTAATAAAGTAAAAAAAAGGAGTGATCATGCTTGCTAGTGGCGAAAAGTTTCAAATCTCCACGAAAATGTTTTGAATTATAAAAATAACTAATTTATGTTTAAAAATTTAATTTTGTTTCAATTCAAACCTTAAATACCTTTAAAACACAAATTATACGAATATTTTAAATTTATAACCAATTAATTATATACTTGAATATAATATAACTTCATAGAATATTATGGTTATGCATTTTCAAAAAGGTTAATTAGGTATACCTAGAAATAAGGTTAAAAAATCTAATTTTAAATACAGGATGGTTTGGCACAATGTTTGGAATATTACAAAAATTCCGTGACAAATTTGATGTTTCCAAGATGTCATTATATTCGATCCGAAGCAGATAGTGAAGCATTTGTGGAAGATTACATTACAACAGCATTAGTAAGCACACTGAAGATAATAGTACAAGCTATTGAGAATAATAAGATGATTTTTACAACAAACGGCAATGTAAGTTTAAATTTTATAGTACGTCTGTTCAAAAATAATAATTAATAACATTGCTTTCCTCACCAGATACCATATACAATTATTGATTTTGTGAAACTATGTATATTCAAATTTCTGAATAAGCAAAAAACTGGTAGTACAGAAAAAGATATATGGAAGTTTAAGAATCAAAAAAAATTATGGAACGAATTTATGATTTATTACTCAAAATTGATCATCGATAGAAATGCCAAATTTGACCACGAGTATATATATGAATTAGAAGTAAATCCAAGTTTGAAGTAAAACGTAAAAAATTGATAAGAAAGCTTTTGTCTCCCAACGACTTCCGACATACATCTCCTGGGCCTTGGGGTA
This sequence comes from Acyrthosiphon pisum, assembly GCF_005508785.2. Taxonomy (NCBI): domain Eukaryota; kingdom Metazoa; phylum Arthropoda; class Insecta; order Hemiptera; family Aphididae; genus Acyrthosiphon; species Acyrthosiphon pisum. The sequence continues at coordinate 99,598,409 of NC_042494.1, forward strand.
AAAAATAATCAAGGTACATCCACAAACACAGTGGTGAGAGGTACACCGGGTTTAATATTATATTATTATATTTCAAATTGTTCCTTGTATAATGAGACAGCAACCGAGTATATGTCAACATTTAGAAATAGAACTCATACGATACCTAGTTGTTTTGCTTAAACTAAAATCATTCCCAATACAACCCGTTTACACTTTACCACACTGACATAATATATCACTATTCACTAAATAATGACCAGTTTCTCAAAACCTATACACCAGCTATAATATTTTTATTGATAACAAGTCTTCAGCATTTTTCTTTTATACTTCTGTGTACAACAAATCAGCAGATATGCGTATAATATATGTACTATCCCCACCGATTATTGCCAGTGGAGTCGTGATTTTCGACGTTGTAGTAATTATAATAAGTATTGTGTTATGCTGTAGCTAGATGTTTATGCCAAATGTAAATATTTACTCGGAGAAGTGAAAACATATTGTCCACAACACTATATAGATGGGATAACTAATACATGGATAATAAAGCCCACGTCAAACTGTTCTGGTCACGGAATTATGTTGTCTAGAGACTTGCACACTATAAAACGAAAAATCACTGTAGCAGATGTATTTAGAAAAAGTTGTATTTTACAAAAATATATAGGTAAAAATAATCCATGATATTTCAAAATAATGACGTAAAACTAGTTCAATAATTTTTAGAAAGACCCCTTTTGATCTACACGTGTAAGATTGATTTGCGACAATGGTTTTTAGTGACCAATATGAGTCCAGTAGTTGTGTGGATGTACAAGTTAGTATACAAAGTTAGAGTACACATGTTATATGGTGTGTTGCAGTGGCGTACTCAGTAATTTCTTATATAATATTTTTTATTTTATCTGTTCTCTAATTATAATTATAGTTTAATTCATTACCAACAAATTACTGTTAATAACTATAATAATAGTCACAATAGTTATATATACACACACTCACACATATACAGAAAGGTTTACTACAATTATAGGTATAGGTACTTACTATAATTTTAAATCAATTTTTATTTGGTAATAAAATGTTATAAAAATTACATTATTTGACTTATAATTATTTAAAAATTTTAATCTCCTGAAGATTATGAACATTTTCATGAGCTATATCCAAATGGGCTACAGCATCATTAGGTTCTTCACTTTTATTCTTAAAATAATCCAACATTTTTGATTTTTTTTAAAGTTTTTTGTGTTTTCACCACCAAAATCTTTAAAGTAAGTAAACAATATTAAACATCAACAACAATTAACTATTTTAAAATTAGTTAATTGCAGTCTTGTAAAAGATATTTTTAAAAAGTATTCAAGTACAGATACAGATACTTATTTTCAAAAGTATTTAAAATACGTATCTGAATACTTGAAAAAAAAGTATTTAAGTACAAATACAAATACTTTTAAAAAGTATTCACAGATACTTTCAAATACTTTCAAATACTTTTTTTTTTTTAATGTGTTTTACCTTTTTACCCTGGCCTAATGAGAAATGACTTTATAGATAAATTGAATCATTAGTAAACTGAATTAATTTTTTATTTTAGCACCATCTAGTTTTAAATGTTAAATAATATAATAAAATCAGCACGATACAAATGGTGTATTGATACTTAATGCTTTTAAGTTTTAACTTGTACACAAACCATAGTTTAGTCGAAGGGGGCCGTTCTTACAATGTCCGGTTAAAGTTAACCGACACTTAGCCCGGACATTGTAATGGCCCTAAAGGCCTAAAATGGTTACAAATGTAAAATGTTATTCAATCATATTCTGCGATAATGCAAGGATGGATACCAGGAATAACCGAATGCGGGTTGCGTGTATAATTTCTATAATTCGAGTAAAGGTATTTCAAATAGCGAAATTTTATTAGGAAATCGACGGACGTATACATTGAATTAAATTATATACCACTAAAAATATTACAATATATTATACCAAAATACAACGATGAACGATCTATAAATAAAAATGTTGTACAATTTCAAATTTGTATTATTTTTTTAACTTTGGCGTCACTGTAAATAAAGTAAGACGAAAAAAGTATTTAAAAATAGTATTTGATTTTAAATACAGACACTCTCAAAAAAGTATTCAAATACTGTACTTTTTTCAAATGTATTTAGAATATGTATTTGAGTACTTAAAAAGTATTTGAATACTTTTACTCTAGTACTTTACAAGACTGCTATTTTACTATTAAATAACTATTTTAATAATATAAAACAACTAAGTAGATCATTATTTTTTCAATGGTTATTTTTTTAGAAGGTAGTATAGTATAGTAAGATAGGTAGAAGTATCCAATAAATAATAATTATTGACTTGGTTAAACTTAAGTTCCAACTTAACCTTCAACAATGGATAAAGAACTAGTTTCAGGTTCTGGCTCTTGACGCTTTGGAGTATATACGATTTTTTTTAATTTGCTTATAGCACTCATTTTTTATAATTAATAAAATTGTATAAAATACATCAAAATTTGCTTCAAAAATACACTAAATATTTATGACAACAATCCCAAATGTTAGGGTTCTTATAAAAATTACTGTTGCGAAAATTCAATTGTACGATTACAATAATTCTGTTATAACACTTCGCGCCATAATTATTAATCTAATCAGTCCGCGTTATCAGCACAGAATAAGACAATTAGTCGTACCTGGTCGTTGGTATAAATTAAACACGGTTTATACATTATATATTATATAATAATATAATCTATAAGCTTTTG
>NC_042494.1:99601233-99607500 GCF_005508785.2 Acyrthosiphon pisum
CCCCCCCCTGGGTACGCCACTGGTGTTTTGACAGTATACGAGTGGCATATTATATTATATGATTATCGTTAGTTATAGTTAGAATATAAAAAGGACAATAGATGCACATCGATTATTATGAAAAATGATTTAATAACCAATTTTTTTTACAGGGAGGGTTACGTTCGATTTTGTGCAAATAGTTTCTCTATGAAAAAAATGGATGAATCTATTCACCTCAGCAATGTCAGGTTGCAAACGAAATATCGAAAAATTAGGAATCCACAAGTACCCGAAGAATGCATGTGGAATTACAGTGAACTACAAGACCATTTGAGGTATAACTGAAATAAAACGCCATATCGCACAGAGCCATCACGACTACCTCAATTTTAATCGATAACTACTCATCTTGATAATTCTAACAGTACGTTACAACTCACAATGCTTATCCTGATTTTTCATTCGGAAAAAATATTCCAACTCTCTATTATAACATATTCGAGAAATTGATTGAGCCATATTATTCATGTCGGTATTTTGAAATTTTGAATTGTAATAAATATTAATAAAAGGTAGATGTAGCTTAAAAATGTCAAGCTAAAATATTTAATCAACTAAAAATAATTAAAAACATATCCATAAAATAATCCCGTATACCTTTAATACACCCCTCGATACACCCGTATTCTCACACTAATTATAGTTTATAACAAAGGCAACGACATAGTTGACAGCCAAATGCATATTAAGTTGCCTATAACATGTTCCTTAGAATTTAGTAATGACGAGACACCTTAATAACATCTGTGAAGGATTTTCCGATTTTGTCGATGTTTATGAATTTTGCATTTTTTCTTCAATAAAATATAAATACTGTACAATGTTCACCTTCATTAAGCTACAAGATTTTTTTTTTTTGAGGTTTCGACAACGGAGGTCATTAGTCTGTGGAACTGTGGGGGAGGGTACTGTAGGTTTTGAACACGTGTGTGTTTGTTTTGGCAACATTTTAAAGTGGGCACCTGTAGGTATCTGCCATGCCCGGGTGGGGGATGACAGCCTGTCACTCCGGATACCGTGACTGCCCGAAGAAAAATGCCACCCGTGACCGAGTTCAAACCAGTGATGGTGCGCGTCGCAAATTATAATTCTATTAGTATATGTCCTTGTAACCAAATTTATGATTTCATGTTTCAGAAAAATTGGACAAGAATACGTATGGGACGAATTGATATTTCCCGGAATGTGCGAAAGTGTTTACGTTGTATTACAGGCCGCTACGGACTCTACGGTACACTGTGACAAAACTTTTCAATTGTTCGGAGCCGATTTCTTGATCACCGAAAACTTTATTCCGTATTTGATCGAGATTAATTCCACTCCCGGACTGAATCCGTCGACGAGCGTTATTGCCAACTTGGCTCCTATTCTTCTTAGTGACATCGTGAAAGGTATTTAATATTATTGTACAATATATTTTGAGTACCAGGGGCGTATTTACGGGGGCGGATTTGGGGACAAATCCACCCCCATAGCTCTTCAAATACATGTTTATTATTATATTATAATTTTTACATCGTAATATGTTAGCTAAAATTCTTTTAAGCTAACGTCATCCGCCCCCTACAAAAAATACTAAATACGCCACTATTGAGTACTTTCCTATATTTTAATACCAATTTTTGTAAGTATATATGGTATAATTTGTTCGAAACCTATATTATAAATGTGTAATACATAAATGGGTATATTCTATAATATCTTTTAAATACAATTATTGTATAATATCGAATAGCTAATGAGAATGTTAACTTATTTTTTATAAGCCACCAAACACTAAAAAAAAAAAAATAACATAACAAGCAATTTAGTAAAAATAATTAATTAATTTCTCCGGTAAGTCTGGTAAGAATTTTATAAGTACAAAATAAATCACGTTCTGCTGTATAGTAAAGGTATAGGTGTTGAGTGTAACTCGTCATCGAGTGCTTCGTTCTAATGGATGTGTTAAATTTTTCAATGATAAATCATTGCATACGATAAACGATTTTGAGCGGAAAGACCAGTCAGCTTGTGTTACCATTTACTACCTAAGTTTTAAATTGCTATTATAGGAATACATTTTTCTAATAGTAATATCATCGCATTTATTTTATTATTAATAATAATTATAATAGTAAATATTTATGTATGAAATACATATTATAGTTATTATCTATAGTTAATGAGTCAATACCAATTTACCGTAGAATGATGTGAATAGGCTCGTGATATATAAATACCTATACAATAACTTAAAATTCAATTTTAAAAATTTTGTGATAATATCATTGTGTACTTATAGGTAGTAAAATATAAGAATTTAGTTTAGGTAGGTACATTTCAAGTTCTCGGGAATAATAATACGGATAATTGTTATTTTTCATTTAATTGTCCTATTTTACCAACATATTTATTATTTTGTACCTACCCCAAATGTCTATAAAATTTTTTTAGAGCTAATATTTTTAGTATTTTAATATTTTCAAATTGTTATTTGCTATTATCATGCCATGGTAAACTAAACTAGATATTTTTAATTGTGTATTAGGTACATAACTATTTTTAGCTTATAACAGACTTAGTTGTCTATAATTAAACCATTTCACTCGTCCATGGTCCAACTCAGATATAAATATGATATTTATCCAGTTATCATATACCTATAATAACAATCACCATAACGTTGATATATTTGCCGACAATTATAGACTAATATAGTTAATTTGTGTAGGTGCATTATAATATTGTAGTAGTATTAACATAGTGCATTTGTCACCCAATTATTCGAATAGTGACGGTGGATTACGAAAAAAACTCGAAAGCCGACACGGGACTGTTTGTAATGGTTGTTCCGGAAAAGTGTAAACCAGCCGCCGCCACGGTTCCTGTAGACAGCGGAAAACCCATTGACTCGGTGGTATATGCAGTAGGGCCACCTGCGCTAACGACAGGTTACAACCAGCGGATGGCCAGTATGCAGAAGAATCTGGCCGAAATGCGGGTACAGATGGTCGCCAAAAAGACTGAACGAGACGCACGACGTTATGTGGGTGTAAACCGTGACCTATTATTGGGCAACAGGAACAGGAACTTAATATAATATATAATCCAGTGGTTGACACAATTTCTTAAATTTATAAATTATTTGATAGTAAGAAATTAATCAATAAAATAGTTGTCTAAAATAATAATGCCAAAAAAAATATTATTTTTTTGATTATAAAGTATCTAATGAAAAAGTAAAAAAAAAATTAAATTAAATGTATGTATAAATTATTTATTTTAGCTTATTTACAGAGGGAAGAAAAACCAAAAAAAAAACCGACAGATATAGGAACGATCATAACTCTAATTAATAGACACCATAGCCACCATCATACAAGCTAATAACCATGATTTTAAAAAAAGTTTATATTATTACAATCGTATCACTTTAAAATTTAAAACCCACCGGCGTTCTTTTCATTAACAAAACATTACGTCATTTTCATTTGCTCGATACTAATAGCATTTCAAAAAATCATTAGACTAATATAGCTGGGTGACCCAAACACCGAACTTTCATCATTATTAATTCAATGGTGTGCAGCGCAGACTTCTGGATGGATCATCAACGGTTTTGGATTAAATGTCCACATAATATGGTAATTGGGAAGGATAATTTGCTCTGAAAAATGAATATTCCATTCTCGGTGCACCTGTCCCGAAAAACTCAAACCCACGAAAATTAGAATAGATTTATGTATCAAACGTTATTCATGATCTGCAATATAAATTTCTTTTGGTTCTATATAAAAGAAGTAGCCATCCTTGTATGGACCAATAATTCGTGGGTCTATGAAGGTCATATAATACAATTAGGAATTTATTGGTATTAATATTTAAGTAATCTTCAAGTTTAAATAAAAGCAAATTTAGAGTTACATGTAATAATATATACGTGATTCTACATTTTATTTTAACTTTTTCATTACTATATATAATCCAAAAAAAATATTTTTTATGACATAATTTATTCTAGACAACTATTTTATTAATTAATTTGTTACTATCAAATAGTTTATCAATTTAATAAATTTCAATGAATATATATTTTTAAATTTCTAATTTTATTTTAATGAACATATTGTATGATTATATTGTACCTTTAACCTATGTATTGTAAAAGTAAATATTGTTATTGTGTTACTTTTGGGTGCCATAAAATTGCTTTAATCTTAAACTTTGAGTACAGTTTCTGATAGCAAATTGTATCTGGTATAGGTATTTTGTGAAGTCAAAAATAATTTCCAGTACCCAAGTACTTTTTAATTAATTGGCAGATTATGGAAAAACAGGATTTTTTTGGCTTAATCAATTTTTGCACGCTTAGATATTACAAAAAAAATATTATGTACACGTTTTTAATGTTGTGCCTAAACGGCTAAATTTTGAGAAATTGAACACGTTTTAGGCTTAACATATATTAATTTAATGAGGCTGTTGAGGTCTTTTGTCGCTTCTATAATACCTCTCCACTGATTTTTAAATTGTATATTATTGCATATTATTCTAAGATTTTTTTGAGAGTTTATCATGAACACTGATGACTTGAACTGACGAGCAATGTATTGCTGTTGTCTTCCGCCACCATCAAGGCTGGTTTCATTACACTTTTGTGGTACAAACTTCATAAACAGCCACATGTCTGATTTTTTTCTTGCAGACATTTTCTTTATTAATCATGTTTCTTACGTGTCCGTCGACAATCGAGTCTAATTATTTTCCATTGTGTACCTTAATTGTGTTATTACATTAAAAAAGTTAATAATGTTTTATAACCTATAATGTTTTATGTTTTTCTGATCCATAAACCACGAACGATACATGACGTTAAACATCAAAATATGATAAAAAATATATTTATATTATCTTTATTATGTACCCACAAGGCCACAAATACACTTACAAATTTAATTAATGTAAATCTTTACTTATCATTGGTTTAGTACGTCATAATATATAATAATATTATATTATTTTATTCTAAAAAATACACAAGCCCGTCTGGGATTAGATAACATGTGTATACCTAAGTGTGTAATTATTTAAATGGACCTAAATTATTGTTGTTTTATTGAAACGTACATAATAATGTTAACTGCCATAACACGTATTATACAAATAATATGTATCGCGTGCAAAGTTATCATATTTCGAGAAAATTATTATAAACATTTACTATTGCCTGCGGATCACTGCAGTAGTGTCGTACTAGTTATATAGACCCTAGGGGACACCTGCAGGGACATTTTTATTGTATACCTTTGCTTGATGATCAATATGACAATATGGCTGATAAACAATGTCAATTCTAAAATGTATTTATTTATGTATTGTTATTATCATTTTATATACTTTAAATTCATTTTGTAATTAATAGACATTTTAGACTTTTTATCTATATATAATTTTAATTGTAACTTTAATGTCATAGGTACTAACATTCACCTACAGAGTGGACATAATAATATTAAATATATTTTGCGTTCTAATTTTTTTTCAAGCATTTTGTTTTGATAAAAAAATTGTTGTTATTTTAAAAAAAATCGGCCATAGTAATATATATACTTTTATTATACTGTCAAAAATATCAATCAAGTTTAAAAACCCTAAAAAATAATTAAATAACTGTTATTATTGTTATACGCGTATTTTAGATTCTGAGTGGAACGATGAATGTATTGATTTTACAATGATGTGTGTTTTAGATTCTGAGTGGAACGATGAATGTATTGATTTTACAATGATTTGTGTTTTTTTATTTTTTTATTTTTTTATTTTTTTTGTGTCTGTGTACACGGTAAGTAGTCGAAATAATGCTACGATTTTCAACTTCAGTATCTTGTTCGATCAGGAAGTGAATATCGTTGGTGCGTTGGGGAGGTCAAAATTTAAATTTCCCAGTGGTTTTCAAAAGCGCCGGGAAAAACAAAAGAAAAATTAAGTAAAAACGGGAATTTTTACGCAAAATCTGTTTTCGAGAAAATCGATTTTGGTTTTTGATACATGAAATTTTCAATGGTTGTTTATATTTCCATTTTCTATACACGATAACATTTTCAAAATATTTTGATTTATTTTGAACTGTTTAGAGACATTTTAATTTTCCATTTTTTTTTAGTTTTTTTTCTAAAAATATCAATAAAATTTTGTTTGATATGGATAAAAAAAGCTTGAAAATTTAATAGAAGGCTCCTAGTA
>NC_042494.1:99607628-99614978 GCF_005508785.2 Acyrthosiphon pisum
TTTGACTCCTTTTTGAGCTGTTTAGGGACATTTTCAGTTTTCAATTTTTTTAGTTTTTTTTTCTATAAATATCAATAAAGTTTTATCTGTTGTGCCAAAAAGTGTAAAAATGTAATACAAAGCTCCTGATATATTGTTACAATATCAATTGAAAAATATTAAAAATACATAGGCACAATTATTTTTTATAAGCATTTGAAGTTGACATTTTGACAAAATTTATCAAATTTAAAATTGAATAATTATTTTGTAGTTAAAAATTTATAAAATGTTCAACTTTTATATCTAAGAATTGAAAATTTAAAACAAGATTCCACGTAAGTAATTAATTCTGTTACCAAAAAATCTAAAAAATACATTTACACAGTTTATTTTTATAGTCATTTTAAGTACAAATTTGGACGAAATTACATATTAAAAACCTAGGATAACTATTTTAGTTATTTTGTTGTGATTGTATAATATTATTCGTGGGTACTTGAAACTTCTAAAGTATACTATTATGTATCTATGATAGTACCACGGTTTGTTGTTGATGTATAACGCGTTATAAGTACCTAATAGATATTATGATATGATTAATTTGGAATTTATTATAGGTACCTACCTATTATAGGTCAATTTTTTTTTAATACCATAGATAAGTATATATATGTCTAATACGTAGACTGATATACCGTCTCGTTTTTCTTATACAGTGATATTATATCATTGAATTCAAATTTAATACTGTCCATTATAAAGTGACCCACTTGTAACCTACTGTACAGCAGAGCGACATCCACTTACCCACCTTTTTTTTTTTTTATTGATTATTAAAATTCAAATCTAATCTTTGTTTAATTGAATATAATATAGAGGAAATCAAACTTTTGTATTACAAGCGTAAAATTTTAAATACCCATATAATTAACTTATACTCAGATAAGGGACAGACTGGCTAGGGTGGTGGGTGTGCCTGGCAAAAAAATTGGGCTGCTTTAATAAATTTACTTATTTCTAACTTAGAAATAGGTAGGTATTTTATAATTAGACTGAAATTGGGCCAAATATGCTGTTTCCCTGGGGCCAATTTTCATTCACAGTTCGCCCCAGTCCTGGGTCAGATAAAAATATATTGACTTGGAGATGGTGCAGCAAACCCAATGTCTATTGTAGGTACCCTATTGCTAAGCTGTAAAGTAATATCATATAATTAACAAAGTGGCCACTGAATAATAATAAAAAAAAAGGCCGATATACTTTGGAAGTTCTGCAGGTTCCATTATTTATATAAAACCATTACATTATTATATTACACAGTATACCTCAGTAATAAAATGTTGATGATAGATTTATGTTTATTTTACTGCCAGGTTGATTATTATTATTATTGGTGTAATAATCACGCCTAATTTCTTACGTGATTGGAAGGTATTGTTGCTGCATTATTTTCGATAGTATACACTATGTTTTTGGTGTTTTAAAAAATAATTAATATTAACAGTCACTGACATATTGGGTTCTACATAATGTAACATTGAGTAATATTCTTGAAATACTACGTAAACAGATGTTAAAGAACATGTATATATTATTACCAATGGGTAAACCATATAATATCTATATAGTATATTCTGAACTCAATGATATTATACGGACGTGTTTAAATGGCGTTCGATAAACGATGTTATATTATCAATATATATACAGTGCGTTGCGCATCCTTCGAATTTTGAGTATAGGACCCTCGGGTGAAACGAATGTATTATTGGTTCTCTTGCGCGGTACACTGCATCAATTCAACTAGCTGTGATGCCTTTTTATTCACGATAGCTTTTTAGATTAGAAATATCACTCATACGGTTTCAAATATGTTTAGTAAAGCATACGAAAAATATATGATATGTAAATAATTTTGAATTTAATCCGCGTAATAGAAAGAAACGTTCAAAATCGATATTGTGAATGAGAAATGCAGTGTGTAGATGAGTACCTAGGTATATAAATAATATAAATTGTCAATTAATTTACTCATTTATTTATTTAGAAACACGAATGTCTTAAGTAAACACTACACAGGACACAGATAGATGAATGCTATCACAAAAGACATAGTTCATGATGCATTTCAAGAGATAGTAATTAAATTCACAACCGGCAAAGCCTCTTAAGAGTTCCAAATTACTGCCAGAATTAGATACATTGATACTCGATAGAAACTTGTTTTGTTGAAGCTAATTTTATTAAACTAATTTAAGTTATGACTTATGGCACTAGTGTTGAATATATTATAGCATCATACATTTTTTGGACTTTAATGAGAGTTATAACACAAGTCTGATATTGTTGTCCCAGATTCAACTATAATATTTAACTAATATTATTTTATCTATATATTATGGTTAATTAATGTATAGTACGATTAGAAAAAAAAATTATCTAAATAATTACCAAACTCATCTTTGATATATCATAGTATATACCTAATATATATAATATACATATTATTATATGTATATATATATGATCATAGCATGATCAAATCAATGAATTAAAACAATTATATCGTTATAAATGTTAGTTATTAGTTATATTTTATCTATGCCCGAGCTATTTTTCTTTTTTTTATTATTAGTTTCAACTTTCAATTGTTTATTTGTATAAAATAGATGACATAAATTTTCTGTGGACTAAAAATATGTTAGATCAAACATTTAATAGGGTAGTAAATAGTATTTTTATATCAGTTGCTAAACGTTCCATTTCTTGACAGTTAAACTATATACTTGTTCGCTAATAAATTAATTGGTAATAAAATAGTTTAATATCCATTTACAATAAAATTCATAACGCATTGATTCAATTGGTTTTACAAAAATATCACACATGGAATTCAGCACTTAAAAATGGCCAATCAAAAATACTTAAGAATATTATTTTTATTTTTATTTATATTTATTAGAATTATTGTTCTATCTGTAAATATATTTTTACAATAAACACAAATTATGGCTATAAGATTAATATGGAATAAAATAAAATATAATAAAACAAATTAGTTAAATTTTATATAGACTGAGTACTTGGATAAAGGAGCCAGCTTTTGATAGTACTTCATAATGTGGGGCAGTGGGAGTTAGAAAATCAGTAGGTCACGGCAACATGTTAAGACGAGGAGAGAATTTGACGTAATATTAGTATTATTATTTTATATTTTATAGAAATAATAATGAGTTATTCAATCAGTTAATTAATCCGACTAACCGCATATTATGTATAATCATGTTGCTAATAAAGTTTTAATGAAAAATACTAATCGAGTTCTATATTTCTATATATTTTTTATTGTTACTTTAATAATTATTACTCCTAACCAAATACAATAACAGTAATCTTATTAGTTGAAATAATACTATAATATTATACATTTAGTCGAATAAGTAATAAATATTTGTATTTGTATATATCTATATTATTTATATGAGTACGGAGTACCTACGGTAGCTTCTAATCTTTTTAATTACGTGTATGATATTGATAGTTGATATACACTATATAATGTATAGTGTATACAATACATATAAAATAGATATACCTAAGTAACATAAAATATACAAATTATTTAATTATGTATAACTTTTATATTATATTGTTTAATTAATGTATTGATATTTGAAGTGGAATACACCAAATTTTTCATTAAATTTGTATATATTATAATATCTAAGCTTTTTTAAGTTTATGTGATTAAAATGGAAAACTCAAACAACAAAATCATTTGTAATTTTATAAAAAAAACTTTATGACGACAAACTATATGAACGCAATTTCAAAAATTTGATTTTTATAACACCTGTATTTTTATGACATGCTGACATAATAATACAGTTCTCAACTTTCGTACACTTGACACAAGACAAATTTGTACACTTACTTGTTATTTTTTACTCGCTCATTTTATTAACAAAAATAAATATAAGTAATAATTTCCTGCCCTAAATATTTATTTTTGGTTTTCACGTTTTTAAATATTTATTTTACCAGAACATGCTAAATTAATAAAGCTATATCAATATTTTACCAAATATTTCACTTTAATGAAAGTCGTTTAATTAAATTTATTGTTTTAATGAATAATCGATTACATATGATAAATCAAAATTTTCTAAATTGTTATAAACAATAACGCTATAGTCCCTCAATGAAAAAAAAATGAATTAAGTTCCTATATAATTTATATAAAAGGTAATTAGGTTTTTAATTTTTAAGATTTAACTGTTATTTTGTGTCATTTTAAAGAAGTATAAAGCCTAAAAGTATAGACTGTTCAATACTCATACTCATCGTACACAAGGCATTCAGGCGTAAATCCATTAATAGTTTACGGCGAGCTGGACATCAAATTAATAAAATTTAATTAAGGATTTTTTTATTCTTTTATTATTATGCTTATATTTATAAATAGACAAAACACTAATAAGTTAAAAAAAAAAATAACAATTCAGATAAATATCAAACTAATATTAATTTATTCAAATTTATATATCTTGTATATTAAATATTATAAAGGTAGTTTAATTTTGTATTTTAGAATGAACTTAAAATAGTTGAAAATAACCACGGAAATATTTAGATATTTAAAAAAAACTGAAAAAACGTATTAACGTGCATTATTGAGAATATTTTAGGAGGGGGCTTGTGCCCTCTTAAGTTCTTAACCACTCTAGGATAGTTGGATTCCTGCCCTGTCATACATAATATGTATTATTGTGAGTTGAATTTTTACTCCCATATGAAAATAATATATTGTAAGGCACTAAAAATGGTGAAAAGGTTAAAGGGAAAAATATGCAAGTAATGAGTTTAAATTAGTGACCTCTATAAAGTTAATACGTTTTGCCTTTGTGAAGCCTGTCTCGTAAGTTCCCTATGACCCTATACTTATTGTGTATTAAGTTCCTTATAGCTTTGCAGCGTTTATATTAAATATTAATCACCTGCTCATTACTTATGAGGATAGAAGACAAAATACTAATTAAACTTTTCTCAGGTAACTATTAGTTGTCGTTATTGATTCTCCTATTACATAAATATTTAAGTCCTTCCATCTACGTCCTTCACACATATTACCCATATATAGTATATTAGTATTATGCTGTTTGACATTTTTTTAATTAATATCAATTTGCATAGTTTTATATAATTTTATTTTATTTATTCATGAAATACCTACAACCTAGGTACTTAAATCTGTTAAAAAAAAAACAATTTATATGATGAATTATAAGCAAGGTTTAAGTGACATAAATTCAAATATATCTTTGCGGAGAGAGGATCAAGCAATAAATAAACAATATTTTTAAAAGAAGCACACATTGTAAAACAAATATTCTTTTCTATGCTCAAAATCTAAAAGGTTAATGAGGATCTATCTCCCATATTTTCCATGGGTAGGCCCCTTAAGGGGGAAGCAATTTTTTTTCACCGGGGTGCAAAATGTCTAAATGCGGCAGTGGGAACCATTCAATAATTTGGGCGATATTAGATAGATATATAATAATATTTGTGTAGGTACTGAAAAATTGAGTACTTTATTTTATGAAAAAGTCTATCACCTACATCAATTAATAAGAATCTATTAGATTCTTAGTGCATATTATATTATATATTTATACATATTATTATTAATTTTATGTAAAGTATTTATAGGGTGTTACCACTGGTATCCTCCCTAATCTTAAGATACCTGTCAACCTATTTTTTCTGTCAATTATCAAACCTACTTATTGTACATACTAAAAAATTGTATAGATTGTATATATATTTCAATATAATAAAAAAAAAATATATAAAGTATTCAAAAATACGTAGGTTACTAGCTAATAATATATATATATAAAATATTAATATTAATGTTTTCAATATTCATGTAATCGACCCGTATTGTTTTAGAAAAATAATTTCGTATCAAAATTTAAAATTACAACTATAATATCATAGAACACGATTTAAATGATATACCAACATGGCAACATCACATCCGTCCTCAGACGTCTGAAACAATGTTACGTAGGTATACCTACAACTGTCGACATTTTCTAAACAAAAAGAAGGAAACGTGATAGAAATTTTCAACAAACTGTCATCACCAAAGATTTTGATAGGTACTCAGTTTTGACTTCTATAGAAAACACTACCAGGTCTTGAGTTATAATTACTTCGGGTCGTGAGTAATACCAACATCATTCATTATTTCTTTGTATAGGTAGTTTCCTATTTAAAATACAAATAAAAACTATAAATAAAAAGATTATGAGAAGATTGTCTTTTGAAATTGTTATTCTTGGCTCTTCTAAGTGATATTCAGAAATTCTATTCCGTCAAAAT
This sequence comes from Acyrthosiphon pisum, assembly GCF_005508785.2. Lineage (NCBI taxonomy): Eukaryota > Metazoa > Arthropoda > Insecta > Hemiptera > Aphididae > Acyrthosiphon > Acyrthosiphon pisum. The sequence continues at coordinate 99,613,998 of NC_042494.1, forward strand.
AAAATCTAAAAACATTTATACATCCAGAAGTTAACGTAAACCCATTTAAAAAATAATTTTAAAACGAAACAAAAAACTAACATTCATCAACCAATGTAAAATAGGGTGAAAACGTTTTAAATAGTTATGTTATCTCTACGGTATCAGATCAGATTATTTATAAATGTAGAGGAATTGATCAATAAAAACATATACAAACATTAATCTAAAGGATGAGTCATCGAATTTTACCGACCTATTATACAGCAAGAGTTATTGATGTTCTTTTAACAAAAACTGTATAAATTATAATAGAAAAGATTGCTCATTTTAGATTCTAAGAGGAGCGAGCAGCTATATTGCTTCTACAATATAATGTATAGGTTTATATCACAGAAAATGATTTTTAGGATAGTATAAAAATAATTAAATTTTGAAATATTTGAAATATGTTGGATTATTATTTAAATCGTATACGATTATATATAGCCTATAGGTATTCAAGAATGTAGAAAAATATTACAATTTGAAATCCCAATATTCGTATTAGATGTAATACATACAATCAACGGTAAATAGTAATATTAAAAACAGTGAAATATGTTAAAATATGTTGAATAAATTCATAACATACGCATTATCTATAAACTGTTTGTATATAGGTAGGTACGTAAAAGTATTCATTGTAATTTATAATCTATATCATTAAAACACTTAAGATTTTACTGTCAACATTTTAAATTTCAATCATTGTACCTATTTATTTTTTGTATTCTTATTTATGATTTATCCGAAAATATATATTTTCGGATAAACTAGGTAAATAATATGTAAATAATGTCGTGTCGTACATACATAATAATAATAAATAATAATATTATTTACATATGTAAATAATATTATGATATACCTAGTTTAAAATAATTATATTGAGATATATAACATTAAATGTACAAAACAATAATAATTGGGATAAAATAAAGATAAAAAAAAAAAAAATTG
>NC_042494.1:99615313-99618924 GCF_005508785.2 Acyrthosiphon pisum
AATGTTGGTATCAATATATAGCCTATAGGTATTATACTAAACAATTAGTTTGATTTAAATTAATATAGAAACAATTATATTTAACATGGTCTAATCAAATATTATAATGCAATGCTTATAGTTTTATGTAGACTACTAGTACTCAAGTGGTGTGTCGCCAAAAAAGTTGTTTATTAATTATATTGTACGTGTTCAAAGTATAAATATAATATGACATTATTATGGCGTTATGACGTTATGGTAAAAACAACGGATTACAAATAAGAAAAACAAAATTGTGAAAATACTACTAATATTGTTACGTTTTCAAAAATACATTAATCGTTCAAGTGTGTTACCATTATTATTGTTTTTGGCCAAATGCGGTAGTATTTCGTTACGTAAACTATAGGTACCTATTGAAAATATCAAATAAAGTAAGTACTTTCCAATAATTTGCCTATCTTTATATAGAATTTTTTCAATTGATATGGATTACAGATAGGGCTACTGGTTTTCATTTTTAATAAATTTCATAAGAGCGTTCACAGAAAAATAGTAAAGAACACCGTTTTAAAATCAATACTTAGGTATGGATATAATATCATAATTCTTACAATATTTAAAAGTTAAAGTTTTTATTTAATTATTTTGGTGGTTTTTTTTTATAAAATACTGAACAGCCCCAATTTTATAGAAACTATAATATAGCAGTTGAAAAACATCTATAGCCTTAAAATAAACAATGGTTTGTTATGCACTATATACCACGCCTTTTAAATAATTGAGCAAAAGAATGTTTTTATTATTAATTTATGCTTCCCTTTATTGATTATTTTATTTGATTCAAAAAATTATAATTAAGGACATTTAAAAAAATAGTCTTGGTAAATAAAATAACTAACATCGTTTAAATCTGTGTGTAGGTATATAGGTTACTAATAAGTTACCTACTAATAACAAATTATCATAATATTTTGAAAATATTAATTGTACTGTGTAACTATTATATTAAATTTTTATTATTATATCCTTAATTCTTAAGCTATTTTTTGTCGGATATGGCGTAATTAATAATTATGTCTTATTACCTACTGTTAATACAATATTTTTAATACTATAATATTTTGTGTTTTAAAATTGTAATTCGCTCAACAACTACCTGTTTGAATAATTAGGATAAATTGTTTGATGAAATGATGAATGATATTAATTGTAACATATTTTATAAATATTATGTCTTAATATAATATTCACAAATGTGTACTAGTTATATTAATTATTATTTAAATATTATTCATTACATGACTGTATTTGACGGGGGCTGGGGGCATTTATAAGGCACAACAATACTTTTATTAATCAAAAAGGTATTTATTATATTTTATCATTTATAATTGGTTTATATTGGTATATATAAAAATATAGTTATCCATATTTAAATATTTAAGTTAAATAATAGGGAAAATAATATAATAGTAGTATATTGGTACTTATATATTATTATATTAATGAGTATAATAATGTAGCTTGTAAGCGAAAGGTAATATTTGAAATCAATACAACAAAAGGAAAGTTAAATAATAAGATAGTATTGTACCTATTGAAATACAGTCGCGTAGATAGGTACCTATGTCGTTATCTAAATTTGCTTAATTTAAATTTTATGAATTTATATTATATAATAATAATCATGATAACATTGCATCATTTATTTTTTCTAAGCTTATAAGTTTGTAGCGACGTATATCGTAGAATGCAGGCACGAATAACTTAAAATTAGTTCAAACATTTTTTAAATTTTAATTCCATGTATATACCTATTATCCCTAGGCCCTAGCAGAGGCGTAGACTCCTGAAAGGGAGGGGGATCAAAAAAAGAAAATGACAAAGCTAAATGGGAGGGGAAAATTAGAAATTCCTCCACCCTCTCAAAACTTTTTACTATGGTAATAAAAACCCAAGGGGGCGATCTGACCCCCATGTCTATGCCACTACATTAATATACGTAGTATTGAAAATCTTGGTGACCCAACATATAATATATGTTGAATTACAATAAATCTAAATTTTTTGTTACTTACATAGTTATACATACAATTATTGGTACAAATTTGAATTTTAAAATTTAAATAACTATAAAACAAAATCGCACAAATTTTTTTTATATAGTATAGTATTTTTTCTTTATTGCTAGATTAAATGTTTCTCTACTAGGTAGTTGGGTCTAGGATTTTAATCAGCGAGAATTTAGGAGTATATAAAACTCAAGTTTTAGCGTAAGCACGAAAACATCGCCTTTTGCGCTATACGTTTGTTCATGAAAATACGATAGAGTATTAAATATTATGATTAAAATATTAAAATAAAATGCTGATTGGTCGAAACTCAAAAAGGTTTATAAATATAATACTATTATGATCGCATATTCGCATGCAACAGTAAGTTCATGTTTTGTATTATGAACATTTTCCAGATAACGCGATTAACGATGTCAGTACTTATTTCTTATTGGACCACTTTTATGGTCTTGCGTCAAGTCCAAATAACGCGAAACCGTATATAGGTACCTACTACAGTATACCTACTACTTTTATTTCCACTTGAAAACATTCAGAACCCTACAACTAGCGTCCCAACTAGTAATATATTGTTCAGTATTCTAGTGTCTGGGACCCAACTCAGATCTAAACAGATCGACGGATCTAAATAGCCTTCGAATATTAAATTGTATATTATTATTGTTTCGAATTCATTGACATCATGCGGGGCCTATAACACGACAATATTTAATTTATAAAACGTTTAATAACATGTTATATTATGTCAGAACATTTTATACATAATGAATAATAAAAAATATATATTCTTCTATACCCACATAATAATATTATAACCCTGGTAAAAGTGGTAATACTAGTAGGGATATAATATTATATAATATAGTTTTCACTAGGTACTTCACTGGGATTGACGTCCGTAAGTCCGTATATCGTACACATGCAGAGTTTAAAGGCCGTATCCGCCGCCGCAGTGTGATGATGGTATAATAATATGATTATTATAACACGAGTGCCGTTGTCGTGCAGGTCGCGCGGGGGAGGGCGGGGTGGACTGTTAATTTAAATTTCAATCGTCCGGGATGATTTCATGCGGTCGGCGACAGCGGTGCGAAGCGTATAAGTACGTCATGTACATATGACATATCTACTACATAATATTATATTATATACATATAGCGGCTGGTTCTGCGGTATATTGTCTGGGGCCGAGCTGTATAGTCGCGCGTATTTAGCCGTATCGTACAAACATAATAATAATATTATACGTATTATAAATTATAATGGTGGTCGGTGCCAGCCGATGCGGTTTCGACGACGATATAATAATAATAACACGTCACCGGGAATAAAATAATATCATACACGCGCAGTGGCGTCGAAAATCTCCAGCAGCGGTCTTGTTGACGCGTCACGCCGTTACGCATTATACAGCCTTATCGCCGGTCTCCAGCATCCCGGGACGCGGCGGCGGCGGATCGTGCTAGCCGGCGCGCGCGTCACCGTTACAGCCGCCGCCGCCGCCGTCGTTCGCCAGCATCCAGGCGAGCCCCCGTACAACGGGCGGCAGCA
>NC_042494.1:99619761-99624486 GCF_005508785.2 Acyrthosiphon pisum
TGTAGGGTATTATACGGGTCGGTTTTTTATTTGAAAATTTTTTTTTTTTCACACCATTTCCATCGGGTCGGCGACAAAATCAGAAGAAAGAGTGAGTGTGAGTGTGGTAAGAGAGTGAGTGACGGCAGCGAGACAGAATAATATTAATAATTAAAAACAACAGTAAAAAACCGAATTAGACGTTCAGATTGTGTTCGTATACCGCCGCGGACATAGGCGCCGCGCGAAACGTGCGATGACGGCACTGACGTGGGAAACGTCGTGGTCATCGTGGTCGTCGTGGTCATCGATGTCGATGTCGATGTCGATGCTGCCACCAACGCCACTGCAGTCGCAGTCACCGCTGGTGCCGTCACCGGCCAGACGACCGGTTTGAACCAGTTTGACGGCGCGTGAAAACTAAAATTGTTGTTACAGTCGCCCGGCCGTCAAGTTCGGCATCGAGCACGCGAGATGGCTCCTTTGGACGTGCCCCGGGCACTGCTGGACGGCGAAAAAGTGGTGAAATGGGACGACGTGAGTACATCGTTTAAAACGCAGCATAAAGCTTATAAAATTAGTACCTGCTAAAATCGTTAACCACTTTATGATAATGCGTAGGTATAATACTGCGGTCTGCGATGACGCTGGTCGCGGAAAGGAGTTATTGTATATTATTATAATAGTAACGTGTGTAAATAATATATTTACAATATGTCAATATATAGACCGATTGACGTCATCTTTATACAATAATATTATTGTAATAGTAGTAATGAATGATAATATATTATGTCTATTATAATTTTATCATGAACCGAAGCCCGTTATTGATAACGTAACGGTAGTGTGCGAGCAACAAGTAGTGCCTTCATGTTAGAACGATATTATACAGATACAGAGTTATTACTTGTTACTACTACATAGTAGCAGACAGTAGTAGTATAATAGTATTAACGTTATTATTATTAATTGAGTAAACCGCAATAGTGGTAATAATATGGTGATTAAACTTTTCAGTCATAAGAGTGATGGGTTACTCGTGTTATATATCTACCTATATATATAGACCGAACGTAGTACTTATATACTCGGTATTATAGTGTATACTGCATTAATGCATTATACTATACATATAGTGTAAATCCGTTGTTAATGTATATAATGTTTATATATTAATAATGTAGTGTTTTCCGAACGCGAAATTATTTACGTAATGGTTACGAGATGATAATAGGATATTCGAGAGAATAGAAAGTATATCGAAATATGTTACGATGTTATTATTATTATTATTATTATATATACCACGCCGCTGATGACATTTATAGTTCTATAGGTCATATTGGCACGGTGAAAAATGATTACAATAATTTCACACGAATATACGATTAAAAAAGTCGACGCGTGAAAGTGAGTGGGCGTAGGAGCAACTTACTGTTTTCACGAAAAAGTGTTTTTGAAATGAAAAGTATGTTAGTACGCTCAAGAAAAATACTTACGTACTACTTTGTACATATTATAATGTTTAATTAATATATAACAATATGATATAATAGGTAAAATAAATACAAAATAAATAATATAATTGTGTACCTATATGCAGTTTAGCTAACTGTTTATACACATAAACCTTCGTATTTCTTTGATGTTGTATTAACATTTTTATATAGAATGCGCATAATGTAATATTATTATTTTAGTCTGTCGTAACGTATAATAATAATAATAATTGTAATATTATGAAAAATAAATACTTAACAACGTGCCCGTGGTAATGGCCGGAGACAGCATTTAAATATATGCTTACACTTAAATATTTTCGAAAAGCTTTTTAAACACTCTGTTTTACTTAAAGATGACGTGGTGTCCGACATTCTGTTTTACTATATCAAATTCGAGGATTATAATATTATATATATCAGATTTAGTTAGGTATTAGTACAAAGGCTTACATAGGATTTTTAAGGGGGCGGGTACAATTTAAAAACTCGATAAACAAACAAAAAATATACTCAAAACATAAAATCCAATTAAAATAATGTCAATGAGCAAGTTAAACCAAAAGATCCTATCTCAGTACCTAAAAATATTTTTAAAACGTTTCCTTTGTTTGTTTTTTTGTTTTTGGTAATGAATTCTATCATTAAATTAAAATGGCCTTGACTAATACATATTGTGCTTTTAACTTTTAACCGGAACTTATAACAACATTATTTAATTCCAGAATACTATTCCATTTTTTCTAAACATATTTAATTTTTACTATTTTTTAGACGAATTAAAGTTTGATTTAAATATTTTATTTTAGTAGTTACTAAACAGTTTTCTGTAAACAATTAAGTAACTATTAATTTTCACCCTAAACAAATATATTATCATATTAACATAGGTAATAAAGTTTTAAATATGTTTGTAAACTTAGAGATTTATATCCCAAAATAACGCGGTACCTATTATATCGTATAATATATTATTATGTTTGAAATTTATGAAGTTGTTATGATATATCATATCCGGGATTATAATATCCTTATTATATATTTATGCGAAATAGGTTCAACAATAATGTGTTTTTGTATAATTCCAGACATAAATTTAAAATTTTAACGCCTCAGAACAGTTGGAACTAATTTTTTGTCCAATCATAATAATGATGAATGTATATACCTATGACATGTATTTTTGACAATAAAATAAATTTCAAATCAACTTTATAATTAAATAGGAGAACAAATGTATCACAAAAATAAATAAACAATATTTTATTATCCTTGTTATCGAGGAACATGATCATGTTGCAATAAAGTAGCCCCAGGACACTGTGCTAAAAAGCACATGAAAAAAAAGTTTGTCGTTCCACAATTGGCGAATAGTAACAAGATTAACTCGAAGATTAATAATATAGAAATGTTCTAACAAGATTTCAAACTTGCAACAAATAAATTATATTGACTCAAATACTATGCCCACTATACGTCACTGGTCCCTGTGTATAATATATTTAGAGGTACAGAATCATTTAAGCACAAACCTTTTATACTTAATTATAATTTATATTTAAACTATGGTTTCATTCAAATACAGATCTTTCAAAATGTTTAAGTACCTATATCTATATCATTACATTTTGTCTATTGTTAGTTTTAGCATTTTAGTCTTGACATTATTGAGTACTTGTCCATTTTATCAAAGTTGTATGCGTATTTCACACTACATAATGTTAAGCTACAATAAGTTTTAAATAACAGCCATAGAGGCATGCTATACGGAGTTTGGTAAATTCTGGTAAATGCAGTGTTTGGCAAGTTCCTTAAAAAAAGGAATTCGTTCCGTTCCTTGTTCCTTAAAAAAAAAAAGAATTCATTCCTTTGTCGTTCCTTTGGAAAATGAACGAGTTCCTTTTTTAGTTCCAAATAAAATGAAAATCCTTACTTAATCATTAATGTTTTTTTTTTCATATGCATACTTCTTTAGTTTTTAATTCTTATATAATATACAAGTACGTTCATATTTTATAATTCTATTTTGAGGTTTTCTTTAAAATTAAATTGTTAGCCAACGTATATCGATTGTATAACGTCGATAGTCGATAACGATCACTAATTAGCAAAATACATTAAACACTTTAAAAAAAAATATATCTTAATTTCAATTATTTACATACTTATATCTGTATAAATTATTGGAACTAGAAAGGAACGAACAATTTTGTTATTTTTCCTTGAAAAAAAGAACTAGTTCATTTTCTCGTTCTTTTTTTATAAAAAGGAATTCGTTCCAGGAATCCGTTCCTTTTGGAACTCGTTCCTTCCAAACACTGGGTAAATGTACAGACTTTTTTTCACCATTCTTAAAAGTGAGTGACCCCCCATTTTAATTATTACCATGTGCGTTATAAAATTATTTAGATAATACTTGGGTATAAGATTACATTATTTACTTGATTCAATATTTATATCCTATCGTTATTAAGTGAAAAATAATTTTGAGTTCATAATACATTTATTGAACAAAAACGTTTTACACTCTTGCACCTACCTAAAAAAAATACGTATATTTAAGTAAATATAATTATAGTTCCGGATCTTCGGGGACGTGTTTCGTTGGACTAAAAGCGATGAGGACCGCAATATATATATGTATACAAGACTTGTTTTTGCCGGAATGTCGTCGCACTGCAGTACTAAACAACACTTACTCCTGTTACAATACTACGTACTACAGGTACTAATGTACTATTACACTATCACCGTATTCCCCGTGTAAACCGTGTGGTTACACGTTATCATAATATTATATATGGAATAGATAAAAAAAATACGAATATACTTCACCGCAGTGGCGTATTTAGGAATTTTGATAGGGGGGGGATGAAATATATAATAATAGGTACACTCAATAAATACGAATATAATATACATTTTTAAAATCCTTTAACTTGTTGAGTTTAGTGTGGATCAAGGTGAAATAAGAATCAGCACAAATTGTATAGTACCTAATAGCATTTATTATAAATTCATACTAACGACAATCCCATGTTTAATACAATAAACAAAAAAAAATAGTTATAATACAAAATCCTGTTTTCTATTTTTTTGGATGCTCAGTTCATCGATAAGCTTATCTGGCATGATTATTGTATTGACCGATGACATGCAAATAAAGCCAACACATTAAGAGGATGCTACACCCGTATGTGTTGTCTCCGTCTTACATAAGCACGACATAGCAAATTGTCGTTCA
>NC_042494.1:99624693-99635662 GCF_005508785.2 Acyrthosiphon pisum
TGAACGACAATTCCCTATGTCGTGCGTGTGTAAGACAGAAATAACACACGTGGGTGTAGCGTCCTCTTATAAGGGTCCGTATTACAATAGTTAAACTAATGTTAAACCGCGGAATTCGACTGGTAAAATTTAAACTATGATTGTAAAACTAAGTGCCTAAGTCGGTTATAATAAACAAAGTATATAATAATTACTATTTAATTTATAGCTATTATTCAATATTAGATAGGAAAATTGATAAAATATTTACTTCTGTCATACTATTTATTAGGTAAGACTTAATACTTAATAAAAACTTGAAAAACGTCGTTCAGGTGTATAGCAGTTGATACAGGCAAAGTACAAAATATTTTCAAGAGTTCATGAATATTTGGATAAACCCGGATAAACCTCTTTATGATAAACATCTAAAGCATGTAACCCAGAGGTGAATACAATGTTTTCAGTCACTAAAAATAAACCCATGCCCTATGGTAAATCTACAGTCTTCATGGTAATTTTGTTTTATTTACCGACTATTTATCGGGTTTATACTCATGCATGTAAAATAATTCGCAGAGAATTCAAAAAAATAGTATACCATACCACCATAAAGATATATGTTTTTATTTTCCAATATATTTATGCCACGAACGACTAGTGGCGTATAGTACCTATATCAAAGCGGACAAATTACCACGGCTAGACACATTTAGAAAACAGATATAGGTAGTAGGTACCTACTTAAAACTTAAAAGTAGTATCATATTGAGAAATACAGAAAATAAGTAAACTTAATTTTACATTATTAAGCAATAATAAGATGAGAACATTATACCTATCCGGGCTATCAGTATTCTCTCGTAAGTTTTTTACAATATTTTAATTTTTGAGTGAGTTATGAGCAATTTTAAATATTAATATTTTGCATATTACAATTATAAGTTTATACAAATTAAAATACTGTAAAAAACCAACGAGAGAACAGAGTTATTGGTACCTAATGTTCTTACCTTTAAGTTTGACAATCATTTAATATTTAAGCTATTAACACAAGATTGGGATTGGTGAACCTGCATTTTGGTATATCATGCTTTAGTAAGACTGAGAAAACACACGTGAGTACGACGTCCTCTTAAGTCATAGGAAAACGCCGCCGTCACTCGTCATTTATCCTTTTTCTCAGTGTCTGTCGGTACGCTGGATCAAGCCGTTTTCGCGTCGTCGTTGTCCGCGATTGCGTACTGTCATATTGTATAGTGGTGTGCACTACCAGTACGACGAAATTCCTGCGAAACGAGTGGTTTACGTATCTCACGATTATTTTCGGTCCATTGTAATGCATCGCCCATTTCCCGAGGATTACGTGCCATATTGTGCAAAGGTGAGAAATACGCACGTCATTTCAACTATTTTATTCACAGGTTCCTTATGTAGGTTTAGACAGTAGTTAATCATAACAATAATTAACCTACCATATATACTACCAATTCAAATAATGACAAGAAAATAATTATGATCATAATAGGAATTATACAAAAAACATTTCAAATATTATATCATTATAACCAATAGGCGATAATTATTATAATCGCAATAAGTATATGTATATTAAAATTATTGATATAAAAATATTGAGCATGGGGTGACGCCCACCGGCCCCCGCTACTTCTAGCAGAACTTAATAGGTAGGTACCTACGTTTCTCTATATTTGAACGCGAAGGCTTGAATTTATAGTCGAAGGAGTACTTCGAAAATATTCTTATCTTTCGATTGGAAATTAAGTTTAGCTCGTAATTTATATGTTTCCCAGCAAATCAAAAAAACTTTACATTGGTAGTGAAAACTCCCTAAAACATGGTCAAATAATATACTTTCTGCCATTCCGAAGTATATAAATGAATAGTTGGAAAACTAAAATTAACATTGCATTCAGGCGATATCGTTATCTTGAAAACCTGTATGGTTTTGAAAAATTATCATGTGTTTATTAAATTGGTAAAAAAATGATATATTTTTGTTTATGCTAGTGCTTTAACAATATTTAAATGTTAATTTTTTTCATGTTCATAAATATATCATACAATAAGTGAATGTGAATGATGTGTATGAAAATAAAAATCGTTTTTACTTTTACTAAATCATTTTATATAGACATATCACGTATCAGGTACTTACAAAGAAAAATAAACGGTTAACGATTTTACAATTAAATAAATCTAAAACTCTTTTTTTATAGGTATTTACTACTATTACTTGTATCATTTAAATTTCTGTTAAATGTACGTAAAATATTTTTTAAGATATTTTAATAAATAACCTTAATTTTGTCAAATATAAAATATAATAGGTACCTATTATACCTAACCTACCTATGCTTATTATTTATGATGTAAATAAAATTAATTTTAAGTTTAATTAAATAAAAGTTCAAAAACCTCTATTAATCAACTCACACCTCATAAGTTATATAATATTATTTTATTTTAGATTTTAAAAAGTTGTTTTTATTAGTGCTCGGACAGCTATTATAAATTGAAATTTCGTTTTCTTTATCCGTGAGAAAATAAACCTCTTGTTTTTAAGGTAAGACATCGTATACAGTACTTTATTACTCGTAGATGGTCGAAGATATATACTTCTGCAGTACTTTTTTGAAATTGGATACATTTCACACATGATTCATTTTCATTTAATAGAATTTTAATAGTTTTTTTAAAGAGTATTTCATTGAAAATCTATAATAATATCATTGGGACTTGGATTACAATTACAATTTAAAATATCGATTTTCTATTCTCCTGAATTATGATAAAAATTAAATTTACTTAGGTACATTGTGTTGTAGGAAGTAAAAAACGTGTAGGTAATCTATCATAATAATGTATGCTGTTTTTTTTTTCAATTCATAACACTAAATAAATAAATGTCTGATAACATGATAATATGATAATATTTATTTAATATAATAATAAATTATAGGTACCTACGTCAATACGTGATAATATTTGAAAATTAAATCGTTTCTAAGTTACATTAAATTATGCCATATTTTAATGAAATTGTTAATACTAATAAAAGTATTGGGATTATAGGATTAAAAATGAGTGTACCTATTATAATTGTGTTGGTAATTTTTTATTTAATAAACAAAGTTTTGGTGTTATAGATTTTAGTGTATGGAATTTGTCTAAACCTGCAGGTACTTATCTTTTCGATATATTTACGTTTTTAATTTATTGTTAATTTAAAATATAAAGTTAAATAATATTGTTTTAAATTTAACATTGTCGCTCATGCAAAATAAATTACAAATTTAAATTTACTATATAGTGAGTAGCTCTTATAGAACATTTTTAGTTCGAGTTCGTCTACTTACGTCAATCTTTTTTATTACATTTTAATTTAATTTAATCATGTAAATATTCTTTTGATTTATATTTTATGACAACTTGAGTACCTACTACATCGCTATAGTTAAACGGAAATATTTTAAGATACTTACTTAATTACTCAAAACAAAGTTGTAACTAATATCCAGCTTAAATTATTTGCTAATAGTAGCTAAATTTGAGCTATAATAGCTAATAATACAAGTATAATTAATTTTTGAATTTGAAATAAAAATATTTCCTCAAAAGTTTCTTGTTGAAGACGTATTAATTTAATTTTGTTGTTTTAGGTTCACATAATTATGCAAATTTGTACCACCTGTAATACTTTCGAGTTATATTAAGTCTAGTTAAGTTAGCATACACCTATATTGTGCCCACATTGTGTCCATACAGCCATTGTTATTTTCATGGATAGTAGTACTATATATTGTTGATTTAATAATTTTATTTGTTGATCACATTATTATATATTTAAATATATTATATTCTTTAATTTATTGCTCGATTTATTGTAATGACATTAAATAAATTAAATATTCTATAATTTTCTTAAAACTATAATATGTATCTACTGTATTATATTTAATATAAAATTATAATACATTGTACGATTTTAAATTTTGATGTGTATATTTAATTTGCATAACTAGCTATGTAAATCTGAATATATTACAAAATTTGATTAGTCAATCCAATCAATTATTTGTCATATTTTTATTACAATTGAGGTTCGTAAATAACTACTCATAGAAAATTAGAATAACTCGTAAATTTTAAACAAAGAAGGAACTTTAGTATATTTTAAGCATATTAATAAGTTTATTTTAATAATATGAATGCTGTAAATCAATTCTGAGAAAGCTATTCCAAATTCAAGATTTATTAAGCAGATGAAGGAAGATATTAGAGATATTTTTAAATAGATAGGTAGGTATCTACTAAGCTAAACTTTTAATAACTACAAAATCGGATTATTGGATCGCTATTGTTATAAAATGTTTTTTCACTAAGTTACCTATCTGTTAAAAGTTTATCAAAAATTAACCACAATGGTAGTAAAGTGGAAGTTTAAACTTATGAAATAAAAATTATCATGGTCAACGATTTAGTATCCACGAATACGTACTAAATTTGTTCCTTCTTCATCAAGATATTTTATTATTCTAACGAAACCATGCATTTTATATTTTAAAATATATTCAAATCTTTTCTAGTTTCACGAATTCATATTCTCATAACATTAACTAATTTAATAAGACAATTGATCATACAATTAAAATTTTATAACGTATTTAAATTGGTGTGTACCTGTCACACATGTGTAATTTGTAGATGAAAATAAACGTTATCAATACTTGAAAAAATAATTATTTACTTTAAAAATATTAAGATTTTATAAAAAAAAGGGTTTATTTTTTGTGTATGTGTTCTCGAAGAGAAGTTGAAAAAATGATTCAATTTTCAATTTTAGAAGTGGTTTTTGAACGAAAAATGGATGTAGTTGGTACTTTTGGGAGGTCAAAATTGAAAATTTCTTGTTTGTAAGTTTCAAGGACGTCGGTAAAAAAAACAAAATTAAAGAAAACAGGAATTCTTACGCAAAACTTGTTTTTGACAAATTTCATTACAGGTTCATGATGATATGAATACAGGTAGATATTATGTTAATAAGAAATTATAATTATTTATTTTTTCTCTTTTACATAACACTAAAATATTTAACCTCGTGAATGATTATGATTTACTGTTGACATTTTTGACCATTGTCCTTTAAAAGTGTGAAATATGCAATTTTTTATTCATAGAAATAATAATTATATCTCATATATGTTTGGAAAGTAATATTATTACGCATGTTTAGAAAATTCAAAATGTATATAATCCATTAATGTTTGAAGATAACATGTACTTATATTGTTGTAACGTGTATAACCACAGCACCATCGTTATATTATCATCTAAATAAGGTTATTTTATGTTCGAAGATAATGTAACGCACATAAATATTTTATCGTACCTATCTATGCATATTAATTATATGTAATTAGTTTTTACTTAATATTATTATTTTATTCTTTTTAAAATTCTTTTTATATTTTGAATTTTGAAATGAATAACTGTCCATATGATGTGTATCCATGTAAACGTTATATTATATACCTTCCATTTTTCACAAATACGACGCGTCGACGCTCCATGAGTTATAGCTATATGGAGCAGTCTGATTTAACGACCTAAAATTGAACAGATAATAATGTACAAAACTACAAAACCTTATGTCCATCATTAAATTGTTTAATAATAATAATTGTAAATATAGATATTCCTAAATAATTTATTTCATAAAGTTCAATTGAAGTATTGAACGTCTTGAGAAAATGTACTTAAAACAATGTGTAGGTATATATTGCTACAGTAATTTTATTTTCTTTCATAAAAATTAATAAAAACAATTTGTACATACGTTTTTACAATAAACCATTGAAATAACAAATGATCTACAAGCAATATAAAAGTAATTTTATAGGAGAAGTAACCTATTGATTATATCAATCGGCATAATATATAGGTACCTCATATTTTATAGCTTTTAACAAAAAAGTTATTATAGCTCAACAATTACGATATAATATATTAATAATAGGTACAACTCAACAATCACAGCTGATATAATACATATTATATTGTATGATGAAAGTGAGTTATATTTATAATAATAAGATTTATTATTAAAATGTTCACTCATTAATATCAATTTAGAATTTAAGATCAATTAAAAGTGTATAGGCAGAAATAATGTATTCTAATGAGTAATGACTAATGAACAATGAAAATAATAAAATATATGTAACCAGAATGAAATAATAATAAACTATATCTGAGGAATATATTGTTTGTTTAATACAGCTGCGAGGAGGGAAATGAAAGATTTATTAACATAGACGATTTACAAGAAATTCAGATACCTAGCATGTACCTACTTTTAGGTAATATGATATTACTGGAGTCAGGAGCAACGGAGACATGAGATGTTTTAGTCTGGGTACGGAGGGTTGAGAAAGGACGCTGAGTATTTTTTATTCAGGTGGTTTGACTGGTTAGCTTTACAGTTTTAGGATAGCTTTGTACATTATACATCCTTTGTAATTAGAATAGTGTGATCTCGGTGCATAGCCCTGGATTGCTTTTATCATTGATACAGTAGTGTGAATACCTACCTATTACCTAGTGATCTTCGCGGCACTTGATGCAGCGGGAAGGACGATGGCAGTGATTTGAGGTGTACCTATAAACCTGGCTATTATGGCTACTGGGGTGGATTACTCTTAGTCTTATAACATAATTCCACTTTGATCTTGGTGTATATAAGAGCGAAGATAGATCGAGAATATCCTAATTTATTATTGTTGTCAGATTTGAGGTAGACCAAAAATAGAGAAGGCGGATGTCGGTTGTTTAACGTTGACAACGTATTGAACCGAATAGCCTAGCGCCTAGAGCCTCAGAAATGTCAGAGGTGACTAGGTTAGGTTAGTATGATGCAGGTTTGTGATAATTATCACTCAGGGTTATGGTGGTGGAATGAATTAGTGGAAGCTGGCATTGTTGTTAGGACCAATTAGTGGTTCATAGTAGCATTACAATGATTTAAGCGTCCATGAGGACGAATCATTAGAAATGAAGGGGATGACTTACACCGGTATATTGTACTTGATGCTGTTGATTGTGAAGTTTAGATTAATATTTTTTAATATGGATTGACGGAGCCTGAAAATTGGGATTTTGCTTATTTGGAATAGCTTAAACGAGATCGTTGGATACATTCATCGACGTGTCGAGTTTTTAACTGGTAGTCGTTTACGTTATTCATTTTATGATTTTTTTTCTTTGCGAATTGATGAATATGGTGATGAGGGTAGCGTGCATTTTGATTTAGTGGTTTGGTGATTTGATGAGACATAACTCATGATAAAAATAGAGACCACATATAGAAAAAATCATAAAATGAATAACGTAAACGACTACCATCCCACACAGCATTTTAATATTTCCCAACTATGGTATAAGTATTTTCAGGAAAACAATATAGTTGTCAAAATATTTTTAAAAGTTGCGTAAATAATAAGGAAATATTATATTTATATTTTTTGGCCAAGAAGTTCACTTTTGAAAAATATTTTGTAAAAAACATTAACAAAACATTTTAATCACATTTTTTTAAAAAATATTTTCATGAAAACATTATAAAAATATTAAGTCAACATTTTTGTGCAATATTTTATTATTTTATGGGAATAAAATATTTATACAATATTATTAGTAAAATATTCATTATTCAAGCACTACAAAATATTCACAAAATATTATCATTTCCCAAATGCTGTGTGGACAGTGATCGTCGATATGCGACAACTCCAAACTGCAGTAGTTTCTTAAAAATAAAACCTCTGTTTCCAGTCATATCAAAAGGAATAGCATGTATTAACATAAATACCGTGTTCATTTGATTTGGTGAAGTCTCATGACTCATGACCCAATCTTACCCCAATGACCCATAACTTCCCTCAACAAAATAATTTTCCTCATAGTTTTCCTGGCATATTTTAGATGTACACTTATATTGTTTGTTCTATATTCAATAATAGTTATAATATTGTCATCTCAGTATTACACTTTTCCAAATCCAATGTTTTAAGTGCATACATTTACTAAAAACTGCGGCGATGTCGTTCAATTTTCACGACAAAGACAACAAAGTGGATTCTCACATTAAGTTCTGATAAAGTACCAAAGTAATATAAAAGTCTCAATGTCTTAAGAATGTGTGCTTCACACAGAACTCGGTGTGAATTGTTGAGTATTCTCCATTCTAGTGGATTTATGCTTTGAATATCTTAGTAACTTCTGCGTATGTGTTATAAAGTTATTACTTGTAACCAAAATTAGTAAGTTTGCTTGTACCGAATAACTGCATGCGTGTTTACCTACAAACGTGGCCACTGTTATTAAAGTTTGTTTAGTTGTGTACTAGCTAGTGTATTAGATTTCAGACATTGTCCTTTAGACAATTTGTCAGGTCACTTGTTTAATGATACTCTGCAGCGATTGGATTTGGTCCTTGAGTTTCTACTAAGTCCCATGGATTACTGTTAGTAGATAATGACTATAAATTATTGCCTCTGTCACTTCACCTACTTCCATTTGTATAATATCTTTTTATGTTTTTGCCATGTCCAAAAAATACTTGGATAAGATTAATGTGTGGATTATTTTTTAACACAAATTTATATGTTAGGATTAAATAATAATACATTTATAACATATTATTTAAAAAAAAATATTTCATAATACTATAAACATAATGTAGGTAGTATTGAATTAGTTTTATTTTATAATTTTTAATACATGTATATTGTATAGTAACTTAGATGTTAAAAATTAATTTTTAATTTTAATGTAAATATTTATATTTTAACTTTTACTCAATTTTTAATATTATATCTGTCTAAGTTTATACTTTAGTTTATGAACCCGTGGTTAGGCTTTGATTGTTAATTAATTACTAGAATCTCGACATCATGAAATTAGGCCTTCCTTAAAACTTGTAGGTATTTGAATAAACTTTCTTAATTAGGATAGTTGTAGGTACATGAAACACAACATCATTGAGGTAATTAAAACAAATAAAAAAATGTTTATTGCAAATAAAAAATACATTTGCTGGGTTGCAAAAACAATCACTAAGCATTTAATGAATCGATAGTGAGCTAATAGTTTCTTAACATGATTTAGTCCTACGATTGGTTAAATATATTTTAGTGAACCATTAAATTAACATAATATTTTTGTGCGACACGGCAATAGTGTATTAATCATGAGTTAGTACTAAATTTAATTTAATTTGCGATATTCAAATTATTAAAAAATTATATTATCTATATAACTGTTTTGTATTTTTTACTGTAAGTTGTTAGAAGGAGTTTAAAGAAATATTGATTGATATAATATAACTCAATTACAGAAGAAAATTGAAATTTTTAACTCACTGAGTTGACTAAATTATATTTTATGTACATTAAACTTTATATTTTATAGTAGATATAGTACACAATAGATATTTTTTTACTTTGGTACAGTCTATTATGCAATGCCTTGTAAATGGAGGATTTTTTAAATTTATTTGTATTGGCTTGATTACTATTAGAAATCATTCACATATTGTTTTGGTACAATTTTAAAAAAATATCCCTTGTGAAAGTTAGGTATTTTATTTTTATTTTTTTTTTTTTGAAAATATGCGTTTTTGTAATTTTTTTTGAACCTTGGTTGACAAAAAAAAAAAAAAAATACTTAACAATAATATGTATGAAACAATATTTGTAGAGAAATATGCAGTTCATAGCTAATATCAGTTTACTTTATGAGGTTATAACCTTACACAAGTAGTTAATAGTTATATTGAATTAGAGTGTTAGTTGTCTTATGTCTAATTCACTCGGAATATTCTCAGACGTACATATATCAACACGTTTTATAAAATAAAACTATGTAAATGACCAAATATTCAGACTTTTTACTTATCATATAAAATAATAAAATCTAAATCATATAGAAAAAATATATATACATTATACAATATATAGAAACCAGGCGTGCTCTTGTCTCATTTTGCTATCTGCGGTGCAAGCTAGATAAGTGTTTTATTGTTATAAATTAGAAAGCAATAATAAATATTTGCATTCAAAAATCAACGTTTCAACATACATTTCTAAAATAAATTTATACAGGCTAAAACAATACGTGATATCAATACAAGATTACACATTAACTCAATTAAGATTTCGACTCTCGAGGATTGTAAGTCAAAAATTAAAATGTATTGTTATTTGTTACATAAAATATTTTTAAATCAACAATAGTATTGATAAGTTATTAGTTACAACAAGTATATGACCACAAAAGTTGTGTTGGAGGACATAGTGTGCATATCACGGTTCATGGTTAAATGGTTTATTATGATCGTAATTTAGAAACTTAAACCATATTTTTAATTAGTTATCAATACGGAAAATTGTTCTGTTTTCAATGTGTAGTAAATTAGTTTTATGAAATTAATATTTCAAAAATATGTAATATATATTATATATAAATAGTTTATAATATATTTTTGTTTTAATTTATAGACTTACGAATTGGGTGTGCTGAGTGTTGTTGGGTACACTATTATCGCATTATATAGGTACCCATAATAATGAGTTAATTTGCAGTTTGTTTAATCGGAGGAAATATATTTTTAGTTTGTTCAAGTCTAGGTCAGCCTATATATGGCTCAATACTTTAATCTATATCCTTTAAAGTTTTTGTACGAACAAAATCTTCATAAATTATTATAATGTACATTTAGTTAGAACCTATTTGTTATCATTTATAAACATACAATTCATTGTTTCCAATTAATTACATTAATAATGATTATATTAAAACAAAATAAGTATATAGTATTCTTATATGAGATTATTCTTCTAATTTTAGATTCTGAGTGGAACGATGAATGTATTGATTTTACAATGATGTGTGTTTTTTTTAATTTTTT
>NC_042494.1:99637101-99649303 GCF_005508785.2 Acyrthosiphon pisum
GACTGACAAACCGTCTCCGCTCAAAATCGTTTTTCTTATACAGTGATATTATATCATTGAATTCAAATTTAATATTATCCATTATATAGTGACCCACTTGTAACTACTGTATAGCAGAGCGACATCCACTTACCCAGTTTTTTTTTTCTGATTCTGAGCAAAGCGATGAATGTATTGGTATCTAATGATTTGTGTGTGTGTGTTTGTTTTAAATGTTTTAATATTCAACATCGAATGTGGTTTCTCTTAGTATTTGAGTCTAGTTTGTGTCAAAAATAAAATATTCTTAGTACATTTTCAAAATCATTGGGAAAAACCGGAATATTGACGCGAAACTAGTTTTCGACCAAATCGGTTATGTTTTTTTGATGAAATTCAACAATAATTTACCATAGAGACTTGTATCCACTAAATATTAATATATTCATTTATAATATTAACATTTCTAGATATGGTGTATAAATTGTAAAATCATTTTAGCTCATTTTGAGCTATTTATAAAAATTTGAAATTTTTGAATTTTTTCGAATTATGCAAGTAAAAAATCTTAAAAATTTAAAACAAAGTAAGTTCCTTATAAAATATTCTTAGCCCATATAAAAATTATCAAACAGGTTCATATTATAGTCATCATTTTTTGTAACGTTGAAATTCGTCAAAATTACGAAAAAATTTAAATTGTTTTGTAGTTAAAAATTCATTAAGTTATGTAATCACCTAATTAGACTCAAACATTTAATATAAGATTTCTCATAAGTCACAACTACAATGATTTAACATGTACAAAGATAGTATAATAAAATATCCTTAGAAACATAGGTTGACAGACCGGCTGCATATACGTATATTATTACCTAAAGATAATTTTAAACGTTTTAAAATACAATTATGCAGTGGTCATCGCAGAAATAAATTGTAAAAATATGTTAAAAAACTTTTAGCGTTTAATCTAAGGATGACAAAAATAGATATTTTTGGTTCACGACATTGACCATTTATGCATATCCTAAATTTGTTTCTCAACAATCTAATTATAAAAATATAAATAAATAATAAATATAGTATGATATAAACTCTTTCAATAAATATACAATATAGGTTTTGACGGCTAGGTAACTTATACATTTTAACTATTTGTGAAGTTTATTGTAAGGAGCTGTGCCATGGTGCCGGATTTATTATGCACCTATTATGTACCATTGGTATATTCATTATTAGGTATATGTTTTTACTCATCTTATACTTGCATTTATAATCAGGACTTTTTTTGTGGTTGTTTTATTATTTTAGTCACAATGAGGATTAATATTTGGGCATTTGGTTAATGCAACATTATAAAATATAATTATCGTCATCAGATATCAATTCATCTGTATGACTGAACATTACCCATTATATTTTTACAGTCTTTTAGGTAATTATCTATGGAGTAGTTTACCATAAAGTTAACAATTACACACGACACACCTATAATTATAGCAACCCACTGAATACATCTTTAGCATTCAGATTATGTAAGATAGATAAGTAGTTCTTAATTTAACAAACGTCCTAAACATATAATATAATACTTACAGTACCTACCTAGTTAGTACTAATTAAGATTAATTAATATATTGTGGATATAAGGAATATATAATATTTAGTAATTGCCGATTGGATGAGGATTTTTTTTGATTTCATAATATTTATTTATTTATTAATTACTTATTATTAATTTTACTGGAACCATAGCCTATAATATAGGCTATATTTTACATAGAGTTGAACAATTTGTTATTCATTTAATTAACAACAGCAAGCTTAATATAATATATTATTTATTTATTTATTTATTTGTTTATTTCAACTAAAAAAACTTAATAATATATAACAATTTAAACTTACAGTATATATAAGAGTTGATTGTGGTGAGAGGAGGGTCTCCTAACATAAATATTATAACATTATTTTCATTGCCTAGATATTTAGTCGAGTGATTTTCTAATGTAATTACTTTAGGCATAGATACATTGGATAAAGCAAATTTCATGAAAAAAGTTTTGCTTGTATTACAAGAAAGATAATTACTAGCTAACCAATTTTTAACTGTTGTAAAATCTTTTAAAGATGATGATGACTCCAGGTCAGTCAAATTTCTTGCCCTAATAAAAATAGCAGTATCGTCCGCATAAGATATAATTTTATCTGATAGGTCTAGCTCAAATAAATGATCAATATAAATAGAAAATAGTATAGACCCGAATATAGTACCTCGAGGTAAGTACTCCGTATGTTGTAAATTTGATATCACTAATTGAATCATTAATTCTAACAACTTGAGTTCACTCTGATAAATAAGATTTAAACCAGTCTAGAAATATATTTTTAGACCTATAGGTTAGGACATTAATATCAACAATCGAATACCATTTGGCATTTACTAATCTACTATTATTACTTTAGCCACCAAATTTATGATGTTGTAAGAAAAGTAACTGCAGTTACTGTTATAACAGCTTATGTAACTTAGGTTTTAGTATGTATGGTTAAATTATCATTGAAAAACATGTTGTAACAGTGTAATCATAATATTATTATAATACCTTATGATAAAAATAGAAACTATAGTTAGAAAATTAAAATTAAAAATTTGTGTCTACATTGGCGTTTGACAATAGTTGTCTTAGTGGCTCATTTCAACAATTTCAACAGTTCCATTTAACGATTATTTGATGAACTAATATCTGCTGCAGTATGTCTTCGTTCGGCCAAGGAAGATAGGCTGGTTGTATTTGCTACCGGATCATGGTAATTGTCAACGTAACTGATAAACCGCAAACAATTACTCTGGACGATTTGAATCGTTAGCTGTATGTGTGGAGATCCCACACAAAACAACCATACTCCAGTATTGTGTGGACAATTTATAGCACTATATAACATTTTAATAGACATATATTTAGTTGAATTTATTTTGCTAATCTTATGACAAAACCGAGTGTTTTAAATGCCTTGCAGCACACATATTCTATGTGTGTACTAGGGTCAAGGTTACAGCTATTAATTTAGAACCAAGGTCCGTAACATAATCAAAATATACTCATGGAATATAATGTTCATAATCAAGACAATAATAAAATACCACCGACGTTTGGGTCCTAGCAAATGTAAAAATCTCATACTTGGAGACATTGAGTGATAAACGAATATGCAGATTCCCTAAATCAGCTTTGAGGAACAAAATCAATATGTACCTTAGATAATATCACTGTAATTAATGCAGGTATTCAGTCGATGAAACCGTGTTTCTAATTTAAAAAAATGAGCATTATATTGTTTTATATTTAATTCACGTGGTACATTGTAACCATAAATCTACATGCCAATAAACTAAAAAAAACTTAGGTCTCCAAGACCTATATAAGATAAAACCAAACAGCACCTGCTAAACTCTCAACGGTCCCAAATACATATCACATATACAATATATGTGCGTAGAGTTTTGTGGAGGTTATTTACATCGATTTAATCCTTATAGGCTATTGAAGTCATTGGAGATTCATGATAAGGGTCAAGATTATGTACAAAATAGCCTCTTCTTCAGGTGTTTATCATTTTTTTTTGCTAGTTCATTTGTAAATAAATTGTTTGTTTAGATTAATTAAACATAGTTTCGTTAGACTAAATGTTTCGATTTGATTTTGTCGAGGTAAAAATATACAATATATTTTTAATCCAAATATTGATACATCTAATAAAATTACGATAAAAATAAATACAATGTACTCACAAGAAGTAGTTGAGATCGTTTTAAATTTAAAAATAAATGTTTGATAGGTACGTAACTCGTTTCAACCAAACATTAAAATGGCTACTAATCTTAATATTTATTTTAGCTATTCCCGATGTCTTCTAAAATTATCTTTAAAAAAAAAATCTTAAGTTTTTGATATAAAAAAAAAATTGCATACATTTTTTTAAACATGTATTAAATTAAAAAAAAAATTGATACTTTGAAAACCAATAAAAATGTATTCGACTTTATCCACCTTAGCATTTAATGATATATTTCTAATAATAATTTGATTGGATGTTAGGATATGAAATAAAAAATGTGCGATATTCAAATACTATTTTGATTTATTATAAATTATTGAACACTTTAGCTTAATATAAATATAATGTGTCAATTTGAAATAAAACGTTGTAAACATAGGGCAATAATTTATAGTTGGCTATAATTTATTTATCTTAATATATTAAGCTATACATAAAAATATTCGTTTAATGCATGATGCTATTGCCTATTGTATTCAAAATTTAATCAACATTATAATAATTAAATTATATAATTTAGGTAATTACCTAGGTATGCAATTTTATAAAGGATTTCATTAGGTTTTTTTTCATACGAATATTCAAGTCAACTATTAAATATTCTATTCCAGATATTGCACAATAAAAATTAAAGTGCACCAAAATGTAGAAAATATCACTGTTGCAAGCCAGGGGTATTTGATAACAGTTATTTTAAATTTTAATACAAGCATAATGTACAAATTACAAATTGTCCGACTATTACAATTTATAACAGTTGAAATTATTTTATTGAAAGATTAATAAATCAATAGTGATAAGCGTCATCAAATATTATATAATGTTCAATTTGGACATTTAAAAACCCACTCTTAACGCCACGTATTCTTTTTTGTATGTTTTTTACTGACTGTCAGGTGGGTATAATACGTTCAAGGGATTATCTTTTTACCTCAGCGTTATAGTACATAAAATGTGGTTTCAACTCTTATATCTTGCACCGATCAGTATTCATTAAACCTTTTCAGGTCTGTCACCATTCAACAAAAGCTTAGAGTGTGTATGTTCGACCACTTTTTTCAAGTGAATTTAAAATGTATGGAGTATTTCCATTTAGAAACTAAGTACTATTTAGTATAGATAATACATATTTAACTAACAATCCAATTAAAAATGTACTCGTATTCTTTGTTTGCCCACGACAGTGGAAATCTATACTCACAAAAATCCGCAAAAACTGTATACCTATATTATGTACCTACTCTATTTTATTATAGAATAGTATATGAATATTAAAATATAGATTAAAACTGTTGGTATTTTCCGAGTATTTGCCGTATAAGTCGTAATTATTTTTATTATTTTAAAAACACTGTAGGCACCTACCTAGGTATTACGGTTTATTTTTAGTTTGATAATTTTTAGAGATAATAAAATAAAATTATATAGTATGCAATGTTAAACCTGAGAAAAATACATTGCATTATATCAAATAATTAAATCATCAGTCCAATATTCAATTCCGCAAATAAACAGGGAACTCGTTCTGATGTATAGTAGGTGTCGAGTGTGCCGATTCCTGTAACCAATGGATGTGTTAAATTCGAATTCCATGGTAAATCTTTGTATGCGATGAAAAACGATTCTGAACGTAGTGTGGTATAAACTAGATAAAATTAGCTACCAGATACCAGATACCAGAAATAAATCTCAGTGTTGAACATTAAAGTAGTTTTACTGTATCAAAATTGTATGACTGACACACAAAAAAAAAATCATTGTAAAATCGATATACGTCTATCGCTCTGCTCAAAATCTAAAAATGATATTACCAAAACTTGAATAGTATAAAAAAAATGTTGTGTGTCTTATATAATAACATACGACTTTGGTACTAAGGTAATATTGAAACTACGAAATACATAAAGCAATATATCACGCAAACAAGACTCCCCCTCTCCTCTCTCCATCGCTTAGATAGATAGTTGTTTCATTTCCTGGGATATCGACGGAAGAACGTATTAGATATTTCTGGTACAATTACTCAATTTTCGTTATCCATAGTGACATCTCAAGCTGCATAAACTATACACCGTCTCAAATTGAAAATGGTTACTAGCATTAAACATTCAATCAAGGTTAAATAATCTTCACCATTTTGAACAGCATTGTTCTGTTAAGCCAACAGTAAGATGCGCATTATCTTCTTGGTCATCGAAGTTTGCTTTTCAGCACTTCTACAAACCTAACCGAATCATTTCGGTTAATCCTTATTTGAAAACTAATAAACTTGGTTATTTAATTATATAGATATTTATTATTTATTTATTAATTAGTTTTACGGACCGAAGCCCTTTCAATATATGATTTAATTAAAGCTGAAAATAATTACAATGACAGACAAGACACGATGTAACAATATTAAGATGAATTTAATGTCTTTATCAAGTAATAATATTAAACTTAAAATATTAAGAATATATGAAAAATACGAATAAGTGAACCATAAAATAGAAATAAATGTCTATACATTATTATTTCTTAACAATGTAACATTAAACTTAAATTTACCATGATTTTATTAAATAAAGTTAATTATGTGGATATTTTATAAACTTAGAGTAATGCTCGATAAAAAAAAAAAAAGAATCTGCACTATAACTTTGAAGATAGTGGGGAATAACAAATTGATCATTGATTCTAGAAAAGTAGGTATAAGGAAACAATCAATTATTATGTCACCATTTAGTTAATCCTAAATTAACAAAAAATAGAAATTTGTCTGTTTTAGGTTTAGCCAATCGTAACCAATTTATGTCTGAATGTTTACGTCAGTATTTCTAGTTTCAAGTGTAGATATGACATAAATAATTATTTTAAAAAAAAACTGTATTGGACTAACTAAAGATATTTTATTTGTGGATAAGTTTTGAGATAAAATTATGGTTCTAAAATCCAGAGTTGCAAGGGAACAATATCAAGTTAATATAGACTTGAGATCTTTTTTAAATTATGAGTATTTTTATTAACAAACCTAGTATTTTGTAAAATGTGTTCAAAGTTATTTTATGCTGGAATTTAAATGATAAATCTGATTAAAAATCTATGTATACCCAATTCTTTAATTATTGATACTCTATTTGATTCGTTATTATTAAGTTTATAACTGAATGCGGCTGGATTTTTAAAACAGGTAAATTAATTAGGTAGTAACTTTTCATTTATAAGCAACACAGCTTATAATCAAAAACAGTTTTTCATAGGTACTCAAGTATAAAATGTATTTAATTGTTCTTGTAATATCTGAAAATCTGCAAATGATTTAATTGAACAGAACAATTTAGCATCATCTGAAAATAGTAATAATTGTACCTACAGTTTCAAATAACTATGGAAAACTATGAAAAACAAAGTCCTTAAGTGCGAACCTTGTAGAACACCAATAAATAATTGAAAATCATCATAAATATAAATTTAAAGTTAAATTTCCTGGGAATGGTATTTTAAGTAAGAACTAAGAAGCAATCCATGTTAGAAATGTACCATCAAAACCAAAAGCCTTTAAGTTATGTAATAATTTACTATGGTTAACCTTATAGAAAGCTTTTTGAAAGTCTGTATATTTAATGTACTTCTGAGATAGTCTTCAACCGAGGCAGTGATGTACTTATTTTATAATTTACCACGCTCTCATTTTTTTAACATTTTATTTGGTATTTTTAATCCATGTTTCAATAAAATTTGATTTATTTAAAAAATACCTAATAATTTTGTCAATCAAAAGTTTATGGAGAATGTATCATCCCTTAGGTAAGAATCAACCCAAATTTAATTAAGTACACTACGCTGGAAACGAAACAATGCTGAAATAATAATAATAGCATACCGCCGCGGCGCGCCGTCCAAACTCAAGACCGACCATCAATAAAATAAATAATCACGCACCAATAACGCCCAATAATTTGAAATTCCTACCATCACAAAAAATATAAATAATATAACCACATCTCAAAATGATATTTGATAGGTACCGAAGTGATGAATACAATTCAGAATATATAACGATCCAATAGCCAAACAAATAAATTTTAGGACACTCCACTAAAAGCATATTAAATCATCCAAATCAGTTTTAATCGTGTTGAATTCCTAAATAAAAACTAAAATAATAGAATATAACTGACAATCGAAATTGGAAATAAAAAAATACATTTTCCCCATAGTATTTAAAATAAAATATTGTATATTACATAATCTTAACAGTTCATTTCACTTGCACCTATTTAGACGAATAATTATATAGCTTATAGATCCTCGGCTGATGTTAATATTTTAATCGATCAACTATTCAGACAATTCCAATAACAACCAAAGATAATCTGAGAAGATGTTTTTTTAAATCGGAGCTCTTCCTTTATTATTTGGAAATTAGTTACCATAGATATATTATATGCACTGCAGAAATTTAGAACCAAAAACAGGTCAATATGAGCCGATGATGCACACGGCCACATTGAATACATACTATTATGTTGGCAGTCTTAGAAAAACTACACCCTGTCTGCAATTGCTCGAGTATTGTCAAAATGTATAAAACTATAGGACTTCGTAACAGTAATATTAAAAAAATAATATATTAATATTATGCACTATCGTCTCGTGGTCGAAATACCGACGACTAAATAAAATAAACGACAGTTTAACATTGCATATTAAGTATTATTTCTAATATTTCTTTACGACCAGACGTTCTCAAGATATTTGATAGAGTTAGGCACAACAACTTGTACTATATATTTTCCATATTGCAATACGCATTGTCAATGTAAATAACCAATTTGTTATACGCGCCGTTGGCACACCTTTAATCGACACTAATCGTCATTAGTAATAATTCAAATGTGGCCATAGTTAATGACTTTAAGAAAACGTCAACCCCAAATCGAACCCGCGGACACAACACTGGTGAATATAAATTAACGAGGATAAATTTCTTCACAAATTACCTTCACAATACAAAAAAAAGTTTCTCGTAAGTGTCTTTGAATAACACTGAATAATGTATATAAAATGTAATGGTTAAAACCTTCCGGTCATTTTTCAACGAGTAGCACGTTATCCTCACGTACAAAAAAATGTAGGAGGCGTTATTACCATCTTTTTTTAGTTTATGAAGGAAAAAACATAAACGCTTAGTTGACAATTTCCAAATTGTTGACCATTGAGATTATTTACACGCCCAACCGTATTTAATAGAGCTCTATTCATTGACCGTTGTATCGAACAATGTGCTTTCTAAAAGATATAATATGTAATATCACTTATAAATTATAAC
This sequence comes from Acyrthosiphon pisum, assembly GCF_005508785.2. Classification (NCBI taxonomy): domain Eukaryota; kingdom Metazoa; phylum Arthropoda; class Insecta; order Hemiptera; family Aphididae; genus Acyrthosiphon; species Acyrthosiphon pisum. Next base: position 99,646,235 of record NC_042494.1, read on the forward strand.
ACTAATACTGTATTTTAATTACTCAGTAGCTTTCAGTATCTGCAGCCTGCAGTATAGCTGTCTGAGCTAAACGTCTAGATCAGTTTAAATGTTAATCATATTGTTATAGGCATTTATGTGTTGTGAATAGTGATGGTGAATTGTGCCTATTCCGCAGAAGCCCAATCAGTTTAAATATTAATTTTAATGATTATAAAATGTTTAAAAAATAAAACTTCTTTTTTCTCAAGATGTCTTATTTCATAATGAAATCATGCGAGAGATGGGTAAAACAAATAAATAAATTATGTAATTTATGTAAACTATGTAAAACAAAAATCAAAATTCGCTCGTTAATGGTTGTTAAATACATTTTTTTCTTATGTATCGCATTAAATAAATCCGTAACAAGTAGTAGTCATAATATATCTAAAATGTATTACAAAAAAAAATTAAACCTCTACAATTAAAATAATTATCGCGTAAGTCTATGCAGCTTATTTATTGGCATTAAAAATAATATGCTATTTGCTGAGACTATAATGACGTATAAATAATAATTAACGCTATTGGTTGGTCCACACTTAATGTTGCCACACTTTTCGCGAACACTTTATAAGATGAATAATAATATTTAACCTCTGACCTAGCTTCAACAAGCCACAAATGATTTCAACAAAATTTAAATGCATACAATAACACTGTCCTATAGATCTACAAGTTATTTAGTAATCCACACCTGCACCCGCAGAACCCAGGTATAAAGCGATTGGTAAATATATCTATTATTGTAAAATTGTTGAGATTATTTTGAAAAGTTGTGAACGATGGGTTATTTAATCATTGGATGCAGATCATGTAATAACATAATGAATAGTTGTTAAATATCTTGTTTATATTCTGTTGTCCTTACATAAATCAAACGATACTAGCTGGTAATAATAATATTGGTCTGTAATAATAGTTAAGGTATTAAATCAATTATTGTGGTACCTACCAATTAATATTGGCATTACATTTATTTATTCTACTTTTAAAATTTTACTGTAAAATAGCAATCTGGTGACAAATCTTAATAATTATTACTTAAGCGCATTATACAGAGTTGAATATATCTACTTTAGCTGGTGGTACTTTTTATATAGGCCGACTTTATAATTGAATTACCTACATAATGTAATTCAGTGTTAAAATTGCAGTTAATATTGTATATATCATTAAACATAAAAGCATTAATAAATCATTGCGTTAAAAAAAAGTTTGAAGCTGAATTTTTTTGTACTTAACAATTGTAATACTAAGTAACTCCACATTTGATTTCGAAACATGAAAAAATAAATTATTGCTATATTCTTCATAACTTTTCGTGGTGTTTATAATATTTGGGTCTTTTTTTATATTTCCCCTTTTAGAATGCGTATTTATACTGGTGTAAACGGTAACATACGCTAACTATATATTATTGTGTGGATATTGTTATAAACAATAAATAAAATGATTTAACGTGAATATTGTGATTTGTGGAACAATAATCGTTTTGTTGTAATAGTTGAATACAGTATAGGGTTGAGTTATATAAATTACACTGCAGGGAATTTTAGTGTCAAGGTTCAACCATGTGTTTATTTTATCTGTAAATTATTCCAGATAAATAATACAATTAAAATAAACAAATAAATCTATTGGTGTTTATAGTTTTGTATTTTTGATAAATTATGATACAAAAATAATATATTTTCTAATGTTAAATAGTTAATTTAATAATAGTTTTATTTTTTATAAAAAAAATTTTATGTACCCCAGGTATTGATTATCTATATAAATAATTTTATTTAGTTTTTAGTTTTTAAACGCTTGCATAAATATTTTTTTTTTTATGTATAAAATCATGGTTTTTACTTAACAATAATTTAGGTATAATTTGAAAACGGTGGTCAAGTGGTTCCCGCCCTGCTTTAGTACCCACATTAGAAATTGTGTGGGTCACTGTAATAATTGTGTTAAATTTGTATTCAATGATAAAAAATTATTGTATCCAAAAAATTATTTTGAGCGAAGACACGGGTATTATCTTCCTATATTACTAAATATTTTTTATTATATTATCGCTATTAAAAAAATTAATTTTTCTATAAGTATTATTTCTGTATTACAGTAGGTTGAATTCATTTTTTCCGAAAATATTCCATTTAAAAATGTTATTGTATGCTTGAATGAAAATAATGATATACCTACCCACAAATAATATTATTAAGCAACAAAAAAAATTACTTAAGTTGTTATTAGTTGTTAAAATATATAATTTCTTCCAAATTTGAACTTAAATATCTATATATATTATATATATAAAAAAAAGGTGGGTAAGTGGATGTCGCTCTGCTGTACAGTAGGTTAGAAGTGGGTCACTTTATAATGGACAGTATTAAATTTGAATTCAATGATATAATATCACTGTATAAGAAAAACGAGACGGTATATCAGTCTACGTATTAGACATATATATACTTATCTATGGTATTAAAAAAAAATTGACCTATAATAGGTAGGTACCTATAATAAATTCCAAATTAATCATATCATAATATCTATTAGGTACTTATAACGCGTTATACATCAACAAAAAACCGTGGTACTATCATAGATATATAATAGTATACTTTAGAAGTATCAAGTACCCACGAATAATATTATACAATCACAACAAAATAACTAAAATAGTTATCCTAGGTTTTTAATATGTAATTTCGTCCAAATTTGTACTTAAAATGACTATAAAAATAAACTGTGTAAATGTATTTTTTAGATTTTTTGGTAACAGAATTAATTACTTACGTGGAATCTTGTTTTAAATTTTCAATTCTTAGATATAAAAGTTGAACATTTTATAAATTTTTAACTACAAAATAATTATTCAATTTTAAATTTGATAAATTTTGTCAAAATGTCAACTTCAAATGCTTATAAAAAATAATTGTGCCTATGTATTTTTAATATTTTTCAATTGATATTGTAACAATATATCAGGAGCTTTGTATTACATTTTTACACTTTTTGGCACAACAGATAAAACTTTATTGATATTTATAGAAA
>NC_042494.1:99649353-99650631 GCF_005508785.2 Acyrthosiphon pisum
ATTAGCCAAAGTTTTCATTTGTTGCTCATGTCCTTCAGCTTCTTCGAGTTTTAAATTATTCATTAATTTTTTAAAATCATTTACACCACATACTGTTATTGGAGGTGGTTTATGGATTTTTACAGAAGTTTTCGCTACTTCTTTCGTCACTTTGATTGATTTTTTAGGCGAGCTCAAAATTTCATTGGAGCTCCCAGCGTTCATTTCAGAAATCTGAAGTTGTAATTTCTCATTGTTTAATCGCAATTCCGTTACCATACTTTTCAAGGTCGCGTTGTCATTTTGTATTTGTGTCCAAATACTAACATCAACTGTTATATTATGCGGCGGAATTGAACCGTCGTCTATATTGTCATACATTGTGCAATTCGGTCAATTTGAGTGTGACCCACTTAAAATAAATTTGTTTAAAAAAACTTACCATCCGTCCGACAGGCCGTGGCTTGCATTGTAAATATTAACACAAAAAAAAAATTGTAATAACTTAGTCAGCACTATTTCGCGAACTGCGAAAGCGAAACATACGTGCTGCTTGTACGGTGTGCAAAACGCAACGTATCATCATATAAAACAATATTTTTTTCAGTTATTACTATCTATAATTTATTTTGTAAGACAGCCCGACCTGCAAACTCTGTGACAAAGCGCTGACAATTAAACACGTCACACTTGAATGCCCCAGACAAATTCTCGGAAACCCACTAACAATGCAACAGGCACTTGGAGAAGAGAACACCAATAACATATACAATTTTTTCAAAGACATAACTTAGCAAAACTAATTTAGAAAAATTATTATTAATTAAATAGTTAAATGTACATATATCCTATAAACTCCCTCTATTGTTAAACATAATGTATCCCTATAGTTGTAAGACCAATATATAATATCACTACTATTTTGTAATTTTTACAGGATAATAACCTCAGGAGTTGAAGCCTTATTTAAATGAAAAAAAAAAAAATTTATTTTGGTAGGAAAAATTACAAATAGTTTCCTGCATTCAAACATTATTAGCATACACAAAATAACATAAATTAAGTTTTATTATTTACAAATATATTGTAATCTATTGATATTTGATCGTTCAATCATTTTAAACACAAAAAATACAATGCAGTAAGTACATCCATTAAAATAAGTAATAACATTCTAACGCATACAATATTTGTCAACTATTTATGTGTTATAGGCTCCAAATTTCAAGGTAAAGGGTTTTTGTTCAAATAATTAACTATTTAGCTATTTTAGTTATTAGCTATTACTTATTAGTATTT
>NC_042494.1:99650681-99668376 GCF_005508785.2 Acyrthosiphon pisum
CATGTCTGATAAAAGTAGATCATCGGTAAAAATTAATTTATCTATAAATAGTGGGTCTGACTAATTCTATGTAACGCCCATTCACAAATTGAAAACGTCTTTCTTCATCACCCACATGAAACTGTTGAACAAACTTTGTTTTATATGCCTTTATTTTATTTTTTTTGAGCTTTCTATGAACGGATGATTTGCTTACTCCAGCCTCCACGCACCTATGACGTACGGATAATTTTGGAGCTACTTCTACACTTCCAAGAATGTTGATGGTGTTATCAACATTTGTAACACTCTGAGATCTACCTGGCCTATTTCGTTCATTGACATTACCTAAGTGTTAAAATTAAATTATTAAAAAAATTAAGAAATCAATAAAATAACTCAATAATAGGTACACAGCTTAACACCCGCTATCTAATATCTACTTGATATTAAGCTTATTGTAGGAAAAAATTAATTTGGTTCTTGGAAATATGTACTTACAGTGGACACCACGTCGCTTATAAGACTCACGGATATAACTATTATAAGACCCAGTCGCTTATTTGACTCTAAATTGTGTAGAACGGTCTGGACGTACCTATCCAAATACCAAAATTTGCAATTTTATTATAACTTAATAATTCTTAATAATTCCAAAAATCGAGACATTAATCTATTTATAACAGTGTACGATGGTTTTTTACGATCAGGATACTCAATTCCATAACTATAAGCAGCTTGTCTATGACTTTTGTTGTTTCGGAAGTAACATTTCACCATGTCGATGTACTCATGTACTGAGAATGTATGAGTCATTTTAAATGTTGAACAAAATAAGTAAGAAATAACTAATAAGAAATTAAAGCTAAAGACACGGTACATACTGTACGTCTGTACGTATGGCACTAATAACAGTAATAGCTATAAAGAAAGAACACAAGATAATAATTTTAATTATAATTTAGAAAACTGCGATATGCGTAGGTATTGTTATTATAAATCACATTAATTATAACTGTAAGATTATGTCCAATTTTGTAACTTTAGGTTCACTTTATGGTAATTAAAATACTTAAAAATAGGTAACCAGTTTCGCTGTTCAGCAACGATAAGACACGATTATTTTTATTTCTGTTCAAATCAAAACTTTAATTAGGTGTGTAAAAGTATTGTCATGCTGAAATAGATATTTTATTATTGAAATGTGAAACAATTAATATTTTTGTTAAAATTATTCAAAAACATAACTTGCTCTAACTTAGTCAATTTTTATTCAATTTTTATATATTTTTTTTTTTGAACTGTTTTAAAAATATGTTCAACAAAATGGCTATCTTATAAATTTTAAATTCTTAAATGCATAAAAAAATTTTTTTTGAATTTTTGAATTTTTAAAAAAAAAAATTGAATTTTATGCCAGTCAATCAGAATTTTCATACTTAGTATTGTAAAAAAACCCGCGTTTAAATGGGTAATAGGTATAAGAAGACCATAATCCACTTTTAAATAATGTCTATAATATCTCATTGAATATGAATACAGAATAGGTGTTTGAATGTGTAACATAAATTATAATATTTACCCTCATCAATCAATGCGACAGTTCCCAATACCTTAACTTTAAGTACTTCACCTCGTTTAGCTACCTTAAAAATAAATAAACATTTTAAACACAATTTATAAATGTTTAAGAATCAAGTTTGTAGCATACTTTGTACCCAATTTCAAGTACATCTAAGGGATCATTATCCCCCTTGCACCCTGTATGTTCGTCAAGCAATTCCGGGTTTTCCCAGGTTTGAGGCAAGGCACCATAATTCCATATGTAGCCTTTGTGTGGGAACACATTTGATACAAAACGTAATTTTCCTTTTTTCGTATCTTGAATGATAGGGTTTAAGGCAGATTTTGTATTGATCTAAAAAACTTTTATTTAGTAATTAGTTATTTCTTGGTACGAATAACTGAAAATCTAACCTCCATTTTGGCATTTGACCATCTAGGTATTTCAACTACCATATTGAATACTTTGCCTGTATTATCAGCCAGCAATGGAATATCGTGGAATGGTGAAACTATTCCTTTTTCATTTTCTGTAATAAAAATTAAACTTATGAAGTTATGACTTATGGACATTCGATACTTCCAATATGAAGGGAAAACATATTGTATTAAAATAAATTTAACTAAAACTAATACATATTTTATAGTAGGTATAATTTAACAATTTAAATTTATATATTTTGTAATTGATTTGGTAAGTACCCTAAAATTGTTGTGTATTTTACTTAATAAGTGTCATGTTTTAAAAATAAATTAAGAATGTAATTCTTTTTTTTATTACAGCCATAAGACATGATGGTTTGACGACAGTTGAACACTCGAACAACCTATTCTTTTTAATGGTTTATAGGACTATAAAGTCTTGACTATTCAAGTGTTAGGGAAATTATAGATACCTAGGTACTTCACAGTGGTTTCCCGTTGCCTTTTTATAATATAAAATAATAAATATTCTTAATAAATGTTTAAGGAATTTGAACTGATTTAGTCATTACCTACAATATTATGTTTTTTCTTAACCTACAAAATCGTGAATAAATTTGAATATAAATCTCTCAAATATACGTCTCAACTCTCGGGTTATCTACCTATTATTAATAATATAAAATATATTTGATTATTTTTATTATACCTATATTTATTTATATTATCTTTTATATAGGTACACAATTCAACTTCAGGTGGTAATTTTTCATAAATACTTAGTAGGGGGCAAAGGTCTCCATAAAAAAATGACCTTGAATGTTTGAACATTAAAATCAAAAACGCACAAATGTGTTAGACAACTATTAAGGCATACAATAACCCACATCAAATATCGATGGCAAATTCTGAATTTGTACAAGGATTTTTCCTTACAATATAACTTCAAAGTTGACTTACTTATGTACAATTTGTAGTCAATCGTGTTGGGCGAACCTCTCTCTACGATCTGGTACGTCATTTTGCTATATTCCTTGTTAGCCGTCTGCCAAATCGCTGTCGAAGTACAAAGTGGACTGATTCTTCGGAAACCGCTATGTTGGCGGAACACGGATTGCCGAATTATCCTTTGGACGGCTATTCCGAAAATCATGATTCCCGAATCTTATCAGCGGTGTTCGGCAAGTGGCAACATTTATTCGTGAAAAAACTCGTTGATTTCGACAAAGCGAGTGTCTATTCTCCTTGGTCGCAGTTTTGCCGCCAAAATAATGCGTTGAATATCTTAAATAATTATGAGTGAACTATGTACATAATATAATATTATTATTATAACGGATGGTCACAGAACATCAAAGGTGTCCGTTGTAGACAAGTTTTAGTTATTTTTTTGAAATGTCGACTTTTGTGACCTTAGTCAGGCCCAGTGGCGTGCCGAACAGTCATTTTTTGAGGCAATTGCCTCAAGGAAAATTTGGGTGGGTGGGTGGTTGTGTTAGTATAGATGTGCAACTTGTACCTAAAAAAACTTAATAATATTTATTATTTTTAATAATAAAAAAAAATTAGTGAAAAAACTGTTGGTGGTGGGGAAGAGATCAAATTGTATAGTTTGCCTCAGGTCTGCTTGTCAGTTCGGCACGCCACTGGTCAGGCCCATAGACAAGAATACTAAGCCACCTAACCTATAGGGCAAAGTTAAAGCATAGATTATATTAAATTGTATAATATAATAGTTTTATATAATACAATTTGTGGTTGAAGTATGACAAGTAGCGTCGTGGCTCCCTGACCGCTATACGTTCGCGAATACAATGGATTCACATAATGCCGATATTTGAACGCTATACCGAAAACAGTTAACAATATTGGTTGGATCTCAACAAACGCAGTTTTGACCAACATCGCCGAGAGTGAGGCACTTTGTTATAAACATCATATTCAAATGCTATTATATATATACTAACTATTTGTTTTTTTCCCGAATAATTATCAAATATTATCGATTTCCTTAACATTTTTACGATATTGGATTTTCAACCGTAAATATTAAGAAATGTTCATCTATCGGCTTCTGATATTTATTGTTGTAATTGAAAACGAATAACCATAGACACGCTAGACATTTAAACAAAATATTAAAATGATCATTTTCCATAAATGGTAACATTTTCAAACTATTTTGACTTTTTTTTTAGATTCTGATTGACTGAGTGGAACGATGAATGTATTGATTTTACAATGATGTGTGTTTTTTATTTTTATTTTTGTGTCTGTCATCACGGTTTGGGGCAGTAAAACTGCTTCGATTTTCTTTAACAGTATCTTGTTCGATGGGAAAGTGAATCTAGTTGGATACGGGTCTCGGGAGATCAAAATTTAAAATTCCCAATAGTTTTCAAAAGCACCGGGAAAAACAACATTAAAATTAAGGAAAAACGGGAATTTTCACAAAACTGATTTTGGTTTCTGGTTAACTCTAAAACAAATAAACGTACCATACATATATACATGACATTTTCACTGGTTGTTTATATTTGCATTTTCCATACACGATAACATTTTCAAAATATTTTTATTTGTTTTGAACTGTTTAGGAACATTTTCAGTCTCCAATTTTATTAGTCTATTAGATTCTGAGTGGAACGATGAATTTAATACAAGGCTCCTATACTATATTGTTACTATGACATTTGAAAAATATTAAAAATCCTTAGTTACCGTTTTTTTTATGAACATTTAAAGTTCAAAACTTGACAAAATACGAAAAAATCACGAAAATTTGCAAATCATTTTGAGTTATTGGTTCATACAAATTTTTCTTTTTGAATCTAAGATTTGAAAATGTAATACGAGATTCCTCATAACTCATAAGCAGGCACGTAGCCAGGATTTTATTTTTTGGGGGGTTGGGAGTCGAAATAAATGTTAGTACAATTTTTATGCTTAATTGATATATAAAACCTTTTTTTTTTTATAAATTGACAAATTAAAACCTTACAAGTTACAATACAATACAATCTATAATTATTTAAAATTTTCAACTGATTTCTATAATATTAAATTTCTGATTTTTTGAGCCATTATATTCAATATTTCGTCTTTAGAGATAGCATGATAGACACTTCCCAATGTACTGACGGAAGAGCAAGTCCCGTTAAACGCTCATTTCCAGTTTTGTTACGAAGCGATGTTTTTAAGCGTTTTAGTGTTGAAAATGAGCGCTCAACAGCTGTTGTAGAAACTGGTAATGTTGCCAAGATTTTTAATTTAAAATGTATGTTTTTGTAAAACTTTGTATCACATGCATCCAAAATATCCATAATTTCAGTGGGTTTTTTTTTACATTTACCCATTTTTCACACCATAATAAAAATTCAGAACAAACCACTTTTTCAGATATACGATCTTTGTAAAATATGTTTAAATTTTTAAGTTTCGAAACATTTTCGTTTAAAACAAATTTTGGCAATAGGATTTCAATTGATGACAAAACAAAATTGTTTTGTTTAAAACGGTTTTTCAAATTAAAAATGAAACCGTCTATTGATGGTACAAATATCGATGTTTTATAGTATATTAGTAGGTATTCTTTCGGTGTTACAATCATAATTATCAGTTTTTTTAAAAAATAAATTATTAAAATAACGTCAATGTTATTATATAAAACTATATTGCCAAAAACGAAACTCGTGTTGTCTCGCACAGTCGCACTCAAATACTCAATATTCATGTATGATTAAAATCTCATGAAATTATGAAACCCAATACGAAAACATGTACGAATATCACATAATATCTGCGATAATAATATTGTTCGATAATAATAAATTGACGTTAATTGTATCTATTCTGTGGTTAAACGACGTTGTTGACGTCACGGTGTGTCGGCCGTCGGGACTCCGCAATATAATTCGAGTATTTGACCGGAAGCGCGTAAAAATCAGGAAAAAAAAGGTGGGTAAGTGGATGTCGCTCTGCTGTACAGTAGGTTACCAGTGGGTCGCTGTATAATGGATAGTATTAAATTTGAATTCAATGATATGATATCACTGTATAAGAAAAACGATTCTGAGCTTTTACTTTTGACACCCCAAAGTACCAACTAGATTCACTTTCCTATCAGAAAAGGTACTGTTGAAGAAAATCCAAGCACTTTTACTGTCCTAAAAGGTGATGACAGACACAAAAAAAAAAAAAAAACACACATCATCATTGTAAAATCAATACATTCATCGTTCCACTCAGAATCTAAAATGATCGACCCATAGATAATATTCGACCATTCTATAGTGATTTATTTTCGTACCACATTACAATAACATTTTTTTGAATAACATTTATTTTAATTTAAATTATAATGATAATGATGTTATATACTTATATGCCAGTAGCCAGTACACAAAAATTTCGGGGGAGGGGCGGCACAGACCCCATGGACCCCCCCTGGATACGTGCCTGCTTATAAGTTTGTCTATCTTTATCAAAATAAAATGTCTATAAGCAAATTAAATTAAATTTTTATGAGCATTTGAAGATCATATTTTTACAAGATTTGATATTCATAATTCATTCGATTTCTCATGTAGTGATTTTGTTATTTTCTTGTACCTAATTCAAAAACGAATAACTGATACATGAAAATTTCACTGAATGCTTATATTTTCATTTGCTATACACTAAACAATTTTCCAAGAATAACGATTTTAGTTGTTTTGTTGTAATTTTATATTGTATTAATTCAACTTAATGGCTACCTACTGTATTTATAATATGTAATAAGTAATAACAATATAAATATAATATGAAATATCCACACTGACAAACTGTCACTGCTATAATTTATACAAAATCATAATTTTGTATTTGTGTAGCGGTGTAGGTAATATAAAATAAAATATAAATTTGTAATTAAAAATAATAATATAAAATATTTAAACACTGGGTCTAAATTGTTTGATTATTACTAGCCTAGAGTTTTCAATCACTAGGCTAATGTATTTTTTTAGCACACTAATGCTTTGGTAATGGGAACTAATAGTGGGAAAAAAATATTTATTTAAACATATTATTTTTGAAACTACTCTTGAAATACTCTTTTTCAAATTCAATTCACTCCAATGAAACTGTTCTAAAAACTATTTAAAACTAAACAATGTTAATTGGAACGAATAATTGGAACATGAAAACAGTCCCTGTTAATATTAAGTAGGTATATCATATTATTATTATATTATCGATTATCACTCCTTGTTAAGCCTCGTTCCACGGTGACACTAATGAGTATGACACTAATGATATTGTGTGTCGTGACACCTAGTGTGGTATATCTAATTCGTTGAATACGCGACACTGGTGTCATGCAATTGTCGCTGTGTGAACAAGGCTTTAGTCTAATGAATAGGTTTCCAAACTTTTCGAACACTTTGTATATCTTAGTTTATATTGTATTATCACCATATATTTTGTAAGCAATAATTAATGATAAGTAGTACAAATTATATCTCCATATTTAACTATGACTGAAATAATTATTTAGTTAGTTACCTATTCTGTTGTGATTTCCCAAAAATCAAAATTTGAATACATCCATGATCCATATATAATGGTAAAAACAGGAACATGCTTGGTGAAACAATAAACAAATAGTTCATACTTCATACTAATGTATAAGTTACAAAAAAGGTGAAATTATTGTATCATCATATAAAACAATATTTTTTTCAGTTATTACTATCTATAATTTATTTTGTAAGACAGCCCGACCTGCAAACTCTGTGACAAAGCGCTGACAATTAAACACGTCACACTTGAATGCCCCAGACAAATTCTCGGAAACCCACTAACAATGCAACAGGCACTTGGAGAAGAGAACACCAATAACATATACAATTTTTTCAAAGACATAACTTAGCAAAACTAATTTAGAAAAATTATTATTAATTAAATAGTTAAATGTACATATATTCTATAAACTCCCTCTATTGTTAAACATAATGTATCCCTATAGTTGTAAGACCAATATATAATATCACTACTATTTTGTAATTTTTACAGGATAATAACCTCAGGAGTTGAAGCCCTTATTTAAATGAAAAAAAAAAAAAATTTATTTTGGTAGGAAAAATTACAAATAGTTTCCTGCATTCAAACATTATTAGCATACACAAAATAACATAAATTAAGTTTTATTATTTACAAATATATTGTAATCTATTGATATTTGATCGTTCAATCATTTTAAACACAAAAAATACAATGCAGTAAGTACATCCATTAAAATAAGTAATAACATTCTAACGCATACAATATTTGTCAACTATTTATGTGTTATAGGCTCCAAATTTCAAGGTAAAGGGTTTTTGTTCAAATAATTAACTATTTAGCTATTTTAGTTATTAGCTATTACTTATTAGTATTTCTGAGAGCATTAAGTCTTTCTTTATTTACAAAGTTTAACAATTGGTATTTAGGTTGATTTGTACAATTGTCAATTCTATACAGTGTGTAATAATTCTACACATTATTTTGGGCTAATAAAATGTACATTTAATGATAATAGATTAATGATCTTATAATCTATCTTATCATGGGCATAGACAATAAAAGAATTATTAGTTATTTTATTATCTATGATCATTGATCATGGCCAAAAATTGTAATGAATTGTGACTCTGGTACAATCACAGAATACATTTTTAAAATTTAAAATTTATTCTGTGGTACGATATGAAATTCAGTTGTACATTTTTAAGATAATAAGTCAATATACAAAATATATATCCTAATACAATAAAATAAAAATAAATGTATTTAACAACTTATAAAGGACCACTGAATGTAGATTGAAAGTCGGGTACATAGATTGATCATATTAATTAGGATAATAAAAATAAAACAAATATTTAGAAGTAGTAACATTGAAAGATATTTTTCTAATAAGTAAAAACCAGCCTCTAGCCCATATAGAGAATACTCCAAGTATATCTCAGACTATAACCCTTACATAATGTCCCTAAACCGGTATATCTCATACACAATCTCTAAACATGTGGATGGTGGTAACTTTTTGTACTTGTTGAAGTCTCACTGGTAATTGTTGCTGAAGGTGCTGAATCCTCATTAGAAGGTATATCACTGCTGGATTTACGTTGTTCAGACCACATTTCAGCATACAGGCCGTTTCTTATTATGAGATCATCGTGCCTACAGGACATTACATTTAAAATTCAAATTTCAATAGATATAATGTCAATAGTTTAATTTGAAAAAAGTAAATGGCAAATTAAAAAAAAAAAAAAACAATAATACCAAAAGTACATAGGTTTACCTTCCTCTCTCATATATTTGTCCGTCTTTTAAAACTAGTATTTCGTCTGCATGTATAACAGTTGACAGCCTATGTGCAACAATTATTGTGGTGCGATTAGCACAGACTTGATCCAACGCCGCCTTGAATGTTTTTTTAAAATTATTAACACCTAGATACTCAAAAACATTATATTCACAAAATGTTAGTATTTACTTGAATCTGTCTTTCTGTTTTAGTATCTAATGCACTTGTGGCTTCGTCCAGCAATACAATGGCAGGTGCCTTAAGTAATGTTCTGGCAATAGCAACTCTTTGTTTTTCTCCTCCACTAAGTTTCAATCCTCTTTCACCAACCTAGAATATTATCAAAAATACGATTGATATTAAAACAAAACTTGATTATAAGTTAAATAAACAAAACACACTTGTGTATTGTATTGATCTGGGAATTTCATAATTCTTTCATGTATTTCGGCTGCCATTGCAGAATTCATTATTTCTGAGTCATTAGAATCAACTTTTCCATAATTGATGTTAAATCTAATAAATAATTTTAGTTACATTTTTGTATTTATTAAGAGTTTTTTTTATTCATACTTAATGGTGTTGTTAAACAAAACAGTGTCTTGCGGAACAACACCGATAGCTTTTCTGAGTGAATTCTGAGTAACTAGTTGTATATTCTGGTCATCGATAATGATAGATCCTGAATCTACATCGAAAAACCTAAACAACAGTCTCACAATAGTTGACTTTCCGCTACCTGATGGACCAACCAATGCTAATGTTTTGCCCGGTTCAACCACAAACGAAATATTTTCTAAGACTATTCTTTCAGGTTGATAAGAAAATGTTACATTGCGAAATTCCACTTGTCCATTTTTTAGCACCAAGTCTTTAGCATCAGGAACATCACTAATATCTGGTGTTATATTCATCAAATCAAACATATTTTCCATGTCGATAAAATTCTTCTGAATTGCTCTATTTAAAATGATTTAATGTTATAATACACATTATTTTAATAATTTATTTGACTTTAAGATGTCACACCCACATGTTTTGTATCAGTCCTATCAGTACAACAGCAAATTTGAGTTAGTAGATCGAATTTTTTGTCAACTTTAATATTACAATGAATTGACCTATTACCAAATTTGAAGGTAAGAAACATTATTTGCGATTGTACATTGGTTTCTTTACAAAATTTTAATTTTCAAGCAAGGGTTGAGTATGTAAAATCAAAAAACTAAAAAATATTCGTTACTTTTTAAAAATTCAAATATTGTAAAAAAAAACAAACACAGATAATGTTTCTTGCTTTTAAGTTTGATAATATGTGAACTCATTGTAATATTAAAGTTAACACAACATTAGTTCTGCTGACCTCAAATTGTAGGATTGAGACAAAACATATGGGTGAGATGTTACCTTAATACCATATTCGTTTAATACCTGTAAAATGTGCCAAAATAGTTTAGTGGTCCATACAATTGAATGATGTACACAGTGAATAGAACATAATCACCTACTGTTAACTCTTTAAGATCAACAACAAAATGAACACTGAGCAATGATCCAGCTAACAATCCTATACATACAATCAAATTTTGAACGGTGTTGAGAATAGCCAATGACACTTGCGTTTTAAACTCTTCATGCTAAAAAAATTAAATACATATGTGTTGAATTAACTAAACCTAAGGCTTTTTAAAAAAAATTCCAATAATTTTACTTGATATTCCATTATTGCATCTTTATAGGCTTTAACTTCATATTCTTCAGCACCATAGTACTTAACTGTTTCAAAATTCAACATAGAATCAACGCTACGAGCTTCCATATTGTTATCTGCTATATTCATCCGACGTTGAAATTTTGTTCTCCATTCTGTTATGATGATTGTCAAAGCTAAACATTTAAACCCCCCCAAAAAAATAAAATAATGATGATGCATTACCAAATACAGTATTATATTTTTATTATATTATTATTACCTGATTCACGATATAAGCTCAATATAAACATAAGATTTAATTCACTTTTAGCATTATGAATAATTATTAATTACTTTAGACCTTATACTATAGTAAATTCAGAAAAATTATAACTGCACAACTAGCAATGAAAACAGGGATTTTATATTTAATATGAGTGTTCAATTTTTACATAAATTAACTTTTTTTGTTTTCCCCGACGCATTTAAAAACTACTTGGTATTTATCACTTTTTACTCCCTAAAGTGCCCAACTAGGTTCACCAGAAAAGATGCTAAAGTAAAAATTCAGTTTATTTATACAGCTGGTGAATATTTTCTTACAACCGTTTAAATCTAGAAAAATACTCAAGAAAATGGCCAAACTATAACTTAATCTCTATGGATAATCAATTTTATGTCTGTAACAATTTTATCTTAAAAAGCGCATAAGTTTTTATTGAACTTAATAATTAAATACAATCTTTATTATACACTATTCAATTATTATAAAAAATTGTATATTAATAAACACTAATGAAAGTTGAAACAGTTGTTTAACTGAACATTTTCCATAATCATACAATATTATTAGTTGTTACAGCATTTTTAAATCTGTACGAAGTAAATAAGTTCAAATTTCTTAAGGATATCACAATATGTATAGAAAAGTCCTAGAATTCTCTAGGAATTCTTAAGGAAGTTAGTGGATTCTTTAGGAAATCCAGGAATTTCATAGGAAGTCTTTAGGAAGTCTTTAGAACAAGAATTCTGGTTTGCAAAATAATAATTTATGAATGACTCTTGGGTAAATATTATTTTTAACACAAACCAGTTAATAAAAATATGACAACATTAATTCACCACTGGGAGCACGACAATTGTGGCTTTAATTTTTCTGGTTTAAAAATGTTCTAAGATTAAGACATTTTAAGCTGACTAAATTATTTATTGAGTAGTGTTAGGATTTTAGATTCTAATAAATGTATTGATTTTACAATATGTGTTTTTATTTTATATTTTTTTTATCCTGTATACAAAATTTTTACCAGAAGGAGTGCTTTGATTTCTACATATAGTACCTTATCTTTTAGCAAATTGGATCAAGATGGTACTTTAGAGAGGTCATTTTCGATTTTCTTAATAGTTACTTAATAAAACTACCAAACAATTACAAAAATCCGCTAAAAATGAAATTTTAATTTCTAACACTTTATTTATCACCATAGCAAGGAATAAAAAAATTTATATTATTATATTAATTCAACTTAAAGGCTATAATAAATAATAACAAAATAAAAAAATCCAGACTGACAAACCGTCTCCGCTCAGAATCGTTTTTCTTATATAATGATATTATATCATTGAATGCAAATTTAATACAATCCTTAATACATTGTAACCTACTTGTAACCTACTGTACAGCAGAGTGACATCCACTTAGTCACTTTTTTTTTATCTTGTTTTAACTAAATAAATAATAAATACCTGCTAATAAATTCACGAAAAGTACCTATAATTTATGACTATATTTAATAATTTGTCATACACTTATACTTAATAGTCTGGTGCTCATTAAAATTTATGTAATTGTAAAGAATTTTTTTCTCAGTATCCTTAAATATAACTGATATTATTGAATACAAAATAATTTTTACCTATATACAAAACCATTGTTATGAAAACCACAGTTCCCATCATCCAATTGAAATATGATAGGAAAAATATAACTGCTACAATGATGTCAATTATGGTAGGTCCAATACTAAAAAGTAAAAATGACAATAAACTGTTGGTCGAGTCTGTTCCACGGTCCATAATTCTTAAAACTTCACCAGTTTTACGGCTCAAATGCCATTTCAAACTTAAATTATGTAAATGACGGAATAGTGATACCTAAGTTTAAATATTTTAATTGGTACAGTTAATATATTTTTACCTTATATAGAATTAATGAAAACTCACTTCAACTTCACGTTTAGTATATTGTTGTACTCTAATCCATAGGTAACTTCTTAAGTTATTCAAGAAACCCATTCCAAGACCTCCTTGTAAAAACTTGATACCAATATAGGTAAAAATTAAATCCCAACGAAAAACAAGAGGAGTAGCAGTTAAGCTATCGACTGAGAATAAAATCAATTATTAGTTTATACTGTTGATAACTATTTAAGGATCATCAAAAGATTAAATACCAATTTTTGCACTGTAAAGTGGAACATATACATTGGCTACTCTTCCAGCAATTACCAAAATAATACAAGCAACTACTCTTAATTGTAAAGCCACACTCTTTTTTGGCCATATGAAAGGTGCTATCATTTTGACTTTTCGAATGATATTCTTCCATGTTGAGGTTTCTTCCACTCGATCAGACTGAAAAATTATAACCGTTCAATATTATTTCTTGTATAAATATAAAGTAATAACAGTAAAAATACAATAACCAAAAAAGGTCTTGAATGATACATTTTTAATTCACATTTAAATAATAAAAGTCTATAAAAAAAAAAATAGTAAAAATAAAAATATATCTAAGTATTTATAATCAGTACATACAAGTATTGCAGTACAAATGAAATTGAAGTAGGTATAATTATAATGTGCCTATGACATATTTTATTTTATATGCCATAGACACTTTACATAGATAACACATAATAACCAACACTGAAAAACTAACTTTATACAATATTACCTATGTATTAATAATAATTTATTATTATTATTATTATGAAAAGAATATTTAGTGGATAGCAATTGGAGACTACCAAAACTACAATTCTACAAATCAAGGTCCAATAAAACACAAGTGACAATGGGGTTGTCTAGCATTATTTTTAAACCTGGTTATATTTTGAAATATAGCATCTAGGATTTTCCATTCTGCCAATACTACCCATTAGTAGGCAAAAAAAAAACCTTAACTTAAATTTTACTACAATGAAAGTAGACGGATGTTAAATTATCTATGTATAAGATTTGTTTACAAAAATCAATCATATTATCTTATAATAAATTAAACACTACACTATTTTGAAAAAAATTTAATTATTTTCCATTATAAGTCTTAAATGGTGAACAAATTTTTTTTTTAATTATAAATTATAATAAGTATCATTAAATATATAATTAAATTAAATATTAAAAACTTACATCTAAAAACAAATCTGTTGAGTTGTGTAGGCTAAAGTAATCTCTTGCAGTCATTATTCCAGGTGCTTTTACACCTAAGATCAATAATAAGAAGCTTAAAATATAATTTGCAACGAATAAACCGAATTCAATTTGACCATTTAAACTGAAAATAAATTATTAATAATAGGTATAAGAATATAATTAATAAAAATCCATAGACAAAATTATTAACTGACTTATTTAATTTAGGCCACCAATCATCCCTCTTTATGGTAATGAATGCCACGTTTTCAGCAAGGAACACCAATACCCAGAAAATGAGCAAGACTAGACCATGTCCACGGGCTGGCATTGATGGTAAGAGACTTTTTCTTTCCATTAGTATGAGTTTTGCCGATAATGGAAATACAAAAACCATAACAAGCATATATACTGCCTACAAAATTAATATATTATAACATGTAGTAAAGTTAAGTCATGGGGGGTTTCACATTCAATTTCTTAATATGTACTTACTTGATAACCGTACACAACACCATGTTGAATAATGTGAATGTCGAGGAAAAACTTAGCCACTGCCAATAGGGGAAGAAGAAACGTAATGATCATCTGAACATAGTATAGCCTGGATTGGGGAATTGCAGCCTGTGATAGAGGCGTGCTGTATTTTCTGTACATCGAGCATTGGGCTGTGCCGAATAGTATCATGTACACAGCCAATGAACCAGCAACTGTGGTTTCCACAAAACATTCTGATGTCTTGTTGACCCATAGATCAATTGATGAACCGTTTGGACAAAACATTTTCAACCAACTTGTATCCATAAATTATGATAAAGTACAATTAGACATGAGTAACTATAAAACAGTTTACATTAGAGGTTTACATAATATTGCCACATTGATAACATTTGCATAAATATAACGTGAAAGTCAAATATAAGTTATTATATAAACATCTATAAAAAGTATTTGATTAATTAGAATTGGAAAACATAAAAAATCCGGTTGAAAATAAAAAATTACATGCACTAAAGAATAAAATTTATAATTATTTATAGCATATTGTCATCTCGAACATAAAATATTAATTAAGGGAATTTGATTTATTATTGCAAATAATTATATAGGTAAATAAAACCGACATCCAACTTTTCAACCTAGATCGGTATAAATTGTATGAAAGAGGTCTGATACAAATTTTATGAATAAAAATAAAATCACTAAGATGAAACTTACTATATATATTCAAATTTGATGATGTTTAATCGGTACCTACCTACTTAAAACTAAAAATTAAAAAAAATATTAGGTACATTTTTTTTTTGTTTTATGAATCATCATTATTTATTATCATTTATCATACTACCGTTATCATTATTTATTATCATATAACATCATTATCATTATTATTGTTATTCAAATTTAAAACTTATTGCGACGACGTTAGATCTATTTACAAATTACAGCTAGATGTGATTAAAAGCATGATTAAGTAACATTATTACTCTATGATTAAGTCACTACGACACTACAAACAATATCAAGGTGGATTATAAATGTACCATTGCAAGGTACCTACCTAGTTATAATAATACATCTTTACAAATAAAAATGATTGTACATTTTGAATAAATTTTATAACTCAAGATCCACCGACTCGATTTCGATAAAAATTTCACGACATATTAAGATTGATATGTAGATGATTTCTGTGAAGTTTGTACGCTGTGCGATAAGTGGTTCCGGAGTTATGGCCTTTTAAGTGAATACCTGGCGACATGGCCTTTATTGATTTGTATTATTATTTTTTGTCAGTCTATATAATATATGAAAATGAATGTATATGGGTGTGTGTGTGTGTCCATATTATCATGGCAACCATTCATATATTATTTTGAGATTTCCGTCCGTGTGTGCCTCCCAGGGGTGGATAGGCCCATAGGGAAAAAGGGGTTTTTCCCCGTGGGCCCCCGTCTATGTTTATGTTGGGGGGCCCCACTTGGGTGTACCTACCTACACATTGTTTTTTTGCAAAATAAAATATTCACTAAATAGAAATAATTTAAATTTAAAACTATTTTTTTTTTATTTAAATTATTATTACTGTTATTTTTAACAATGTAAGTATATAATCATAACACAAGTCAACAATTTGCTTACGCGAATCTTTAACATAGTAATTTAAATTGTTATCGTTAATCGAAGACCAAAATATCCGACTGACTGTCGACCGCGAACACTTCACGTTCTATCCCGATTACTGTTTTGGATTGATATTTTTAAACCCAGAAGATGTTGAAAACTGTTTTAGTATTGACCTGTACAACGCTAAACCAAACGATGACCGCCTGGATACATTTTATGATTATTTAAAAAATACATATATTGGTGAACGAGCAATTTTTCCACCTACAGTCTGGGCAGAAGCTTCTTCCGAATTTTGGCAAGATCCACCAATGCTTGCGAATCATTTCATGCCCATTTTAAATTAAATTTTAACCATAGCCATCCAAATATTTTTATATTTATTGATACATTAAAGAATATTCAATCAGAAATTTACATAAAATTACAAAGTATACATAAGCCAAATAGATGTCATAATAATAAGTCAAAAAGATGACAAAAATAATTATTAAACCAACTAATACAAAATTATAAAGATCAAAAAACAACTAAATTTCATTATATAAAAACAATTTCACATTATTACTCTATCAAAAAATAATCAAAATCAACAATATCTACAAACAACACTTAATAATTTTAATAAAACTAGAATGACGATGAATATGAATTTTTCTATAAAGAAAAAAAAATATTTTTGGAGGATAACTAGAACCGCCTCCAGGTGGTGTACTCTGGGTTACGCTAAATGGTTCTAATTTTTATTTAGGGGAGTTTAAGTATAAAATCGATAAAGCATAGCTGCAGTGTTATTGATGTTTTCATCTGAAGTGTGGGATGTTATGAAATTCGCTGTAGTCAGTGCGTTGGAAATATTATCTTATAATTCAAGCACTGGATCTATTGAAGAATGTTCTTGGATTTCTAGTAATATATCATCTCAGGCAGATCAATTATTATGTGCTATTAAAAAATTACAATTTCAAGTTTCTCTCTACGTTTTAACTAAAATCCTATCTATTAGTGTTGGTTTGATTCGTAGTTTGCAACCTGAAAATTCGGATTTAAAAACTGCATTAGATGCTGCTTTATATGTTGAGAATTTAATTGAACAAATTGAAAGAATTATTTTGTGTTATATAATGTTGGTGATATTTACTAGTTCAGATATATAG
>NC_042494.1:99668426-99681580 GCF_005508785.2 Acyrthosiphon pisum
ATTTAATATCTATTTTATAGTACATAATATGATTATAAAAAATGATATAATATTATATATCATTTTTTATAATACATTAAGAGGGCTGGAGCGTGATTAATTTTTGGTCGAAAACATAACTCACGACTTCAATCACTACGCCCGATATAATGATCTGATATTAATTTTGAAAGCAGATTTGAATTCCTTACTAAATTATCTATGCTTTAACAATTTCATTTTTCTGCTTTTTATTTTTTTTTTACTTAGAAATTTACTTATAAAAAGAGTAAAAATAGATTATATTCAACACATTTACAAGACCTATTTAACTTGAAATATAAAATGCCTAGTTTTTCCTCCTTAGAATGGATTACGCTCCAGTCCCCTTAAGGCCTTAAGAGATGAGTTCACAGACTTTATGTCTAAGTGGGGTGAATTCAAAAAGATAATTTTTCGTGAAAATTATGACTACATTGATAGAGAAGAACATTATCTGTGTTTTTTGAAAGTTTTTTTACGATAATGCAGTTTTTAGGTGAGTTATAGCATGTATAATAAATGTAAATTAAAAATGCTCATAATTCACTTAAAAACTGAATTACAGCATACAACTTAAATTTCTGAGCGTACATTTGGTATGTTAGGTACACGTTTGTAAGACGGAGACAACACATGCGGATTTTTCGCCCTCTTAACAAAATTGAAGGGGTCAATGGATAAAGGCGTTAACTAACATTTTTGAAATTGTTCAAGTTAACATATACTAACACGTTTATCCACTACAACTAATTATTAGTTCTTCTTATAAAACGTAGGTAAGCATAACTATTATTGGTAACTGCTAAATAAAACCTTATCAAATAGTGATATAATGTTTATAACATTATTACACCTTTATTCATGCAATAAAATGCATTTTTGAAAAAATGTCAGTTAACACCTTTATCCATTGACCCCTTCAATTATTAATGTACCTATTGAAAATATGATGAAATTGTAAATGATCAACACGAGTTGGTTTATATGATTTGAATAGTTCTTAAAACAATATTTAACTTGTAAGTTAAGTTGTTAGGTTGAATATGTAATGCGAGCGAAGCGAGCAAATTTTTCTTCTGTTGGTGGGCCCCTTCAAATATTTCCCTGTAACAAAAATACTACCTATCCACCCCTGGTGCCTCCATATTACCATGGCAACCAATTATATATTATTTTGAGATTTCCGTTGGTGTGTGTGTGTCCTTATTACCATGGCAACCAGTTATATAATATTTTGAGATTTCCGTCTGTGTGTGTCTCCATATTACCATGGCAACCAGATATATATTATTTTGAGATTTCCATTTCCGTCGGTGTGTGTGTCCAGGACGCATGTAGAAACCCAGAAAATAATCGTACAGACCGTAGGTTTCTAGACTGAAAATACTCAGACCGTATTTTCACAGAATGTAGAAACCCCGAATTTAACGGGCAACGAAGTGCACATATTCAGCTAGTATTATATATTTATATACCTACATATAACAAATTATAAATTATAATATACATTATAAATAATATAATATGTATTATAATTTATAATATTACCTTGACACATTAAAATTAAACTGTTAATTGCACATATTTGTTACAGTTATATAATATATTGTTATCTATCTCTAGTACCTATCTCAATGTTAAAAAATATAAGTAAAAGTGAATTTTAGACCTAGGATATAGAAATGGACTGAATTGAATCATTAAAATTGAGGGTCTTAAAACGGGGATTAAGATTAATACTATAGAAAAAATGTCTAAATATTTAACTTTACCGGGCTATTAAATTTTGAGTTAAACTGGACTTAAAATTTGAATTTTAAATCGTCCGAATTCAATAATATAAAGTCGTGTTATAAAGGGGCTCAACAAATTATATCAAAACTAAATACCTAGCTTATTTTCCAGTTTTGCATATAGCCATATAGCCAATCACTAAACATAAGTAAAATTTTAAGTGAGCTAAATCAAATATGGTTTCTAATTACCTATGATTTAGTGACCTGTGATTGGTCCATTACATTTTAGTGAACCAGCTAATTCAAAATGTTTTATGCAACTCAGAATATATATTATATAGATAGTACATTAGTAACATTAAAATTTAAAGCAGTCAACTGATCTTGTATTAATTAAACTAAATAGGTAGTTGGTTTTTAAGAAACACGGCTGTAATTTTTTAGTACCTATATGTCATCTTTTAACGGTAGACAGTAGTTACTAGAGTCTAGAATATAAGTAGATTGTTGATACACATTTACGGTAAACAACTTTTGTTATACCATTTTCTACATTAATATAATAAATATTGAAGTATTGAACCATTTCTCACTGACAAGTGACAGCACTGTACTAGTATTTTTCGTAAAATTAATTTTTATATACATACCTATTAAAATATAATATAATGATATACAATTTATTATTATTAATCTTATTTTGTAAATTTCAAAAATAAAATAAATATTCTGAAATATTCAAAACATTCATTTTTTTACTCGACTTTCCTATTCATTTTTTTTACATAATAAATAACAATAAACGTTGATTGTTTTGATTATATGCATAACAGAGACACATAACAGCAGTGTTGGGTAAGTTACTTTACTCGTTACTCAAATAAAATTGTAATGAAATTACTTTACTTTTTAAATAGAAAAGCAACTCATTACTTTCTCGTTACAAAAGTAAAATTTTTTTAAAAATGTCTTGGCAATAATCTTCTGCAGGCAAATTGAACAAGCAAATTCTTTATAAAACCTGTATAGCTAATAGGATAATATAAAATTTAGTCTTCCACACAAGCTATATTCTCATAGGAAACCTATTTAAAGGAATAATACATTTAATTAACTGTTCTCGTGATTTACATTTTACGGTGAAATTAGACATTTCAAATATCAAAATCATTGAAACTTGAAATTAAAACTATTAGGAAATTCCCAACATGAATTGTATTAACATATAATAATTATAGAACATAATATATTTTATATTATATTAAATAAATTATCTATTCTTAAATTATGTGACTGTAGCTCAAATGAAAATGTGTACCCTCGACAGTCGACACTATAATGCCTAAGCACAATAGTTACCTATTGTTATAAATTAGTAAACTACTATCATTGTTATATTATTATTAATTCCTAATCATCATTAATGATGGTTATACCTACATTTATAACATTCCATTAAATTGTATATATAATAGTATATAATTGCTGGCCGCTGGGGTTATAATTAATAAAATAATAATGATAATTCGATAGTTTAGCTTGAAAATTGATTATTTAATCCTAAAAAAATGTTTCCAGATACTTGACTGACATTAATAATAAGGGTCTTTTTGGTTTTACACATTCAAGAAAAAAATCATGTATAGAATTGCGGAAGCAGTGGCGTAACCAGAATTATTTTCGGGAGGGGGGAGGGGTTGACAATTAATTTTTGTCAAATTGTATGTGAAAATGATTTATCAATGACAATTTTATTATTATTTAACAATTATCTAGGGTGGGGGTCCCTCTTGGTTACGCCACTGTGCTGAAGCAACTAATGATAACACTAACAAATTCATCACCATGTATTTATAGTATTTTATCCTAATTAATTTTATACTTTTTACCAAAGGCATTATCCTTTTTTGATTATTTTCCATAAAATAATTTTCAACCATACCTAATATGTTTACATCATGATAGTTTATTTTTTTAAATTTAATTGTATGAACATTAATAAATTATATAATAATTGTGTACATCATTTTTACATTAATCGTCGAGACTTTAGGTATTATTGGAAAAATAGTACCTAGGTACCTACTGCTGATATTTATTTAAAACGAGATTTAAAAATATTTAAAATTATTTTATTATTTTATTTAAAAGATCGTTTTAAAAAGTAGAAATACTTATGTTACTCGATTGATCACACCAATTATACGGGAAAAGCTTATTATTATGTTGTTTTAGAGTTAAATCGTCATATCGATACCGAAATATTTTTTTTAGAAATTATCGGTTATCCCTACCACACTTTTTAACTGATATACTCGTTTATTTGATATTTTAATTATTTCAACGGAGTATTATATACCGTCATATAGAGGTAAAAAGATAAAAGATTGATCTAACCTAACCCTAGTTTGTAATGTTTTATTATATTATGTTAAATCTTGATTACAATTTAAAATATACATTTTTTATTTAATTGTTCACAGTTTTTTTTAGTTTTATTTAATTTTATTGAAAAAAATATTTACAATCTAATATGCAGTACAATAAGTATAATGAGTAATTAATTTGATAATTAATGGTTATTGATAGGAGGTTAGCTTAGCATTTATGGGCAGGCACTCAGCAGTGTCACCCGACCACGTTTTTATTTGAATTGCCATTATTGAGGTTCAGTGATTCAACCCATTTACCTATATACTTACAAAATATGTATATAATATAATATAATATAAGATAGTTAAAGACATCATGGTTGAATAATAAATTATTTCAAAAATGAATTACAGTTATAAGGCGTTACTTTTTTCCACTGCAATATTGTGCTTTAAATAAAATGTTTTTATTGTTAAATCGCGTGAGACGCATCAATTTGTTCAAGGCTACTTTGGCTAATGTTGTATCTGTGCCAATGTATCTAGGTAATTAATTACATGGTTAATAGTTACTGTTTGGAGGTGTAGAATCTACATTTTTAAAAATTGTTTGCAATTCTACGTTCCGTGAAAATGTATTTTTGTTTTTCAACGTACTTACCCGTTGTTCATTATGTATAAATGTATACTATTACTCATTAGCCTTTATTTTTTCTTATGAACCACTAACGTGTGGGAGGGGGGTCTGCGTAAGCATTACTTCCTCCGACATTACCAGCCCTCAATAATAAGGTATCTACACTCTAGTACTCTAAACTCTTTAGATTTAAATATTGTAAATACTAAATACTATTATTATTCTATAGGGTGAAGTTAGGTTGTTAGGTTAGGTACGTTGTTTTCATTAAAACGTCAAAGAACAAATGTTCTTGAGGACGAGAAGGACAACATTCCATCGTCTACAGGCATAAACATTTTAAATATTAAATATTTATTGTGCATATAGATTTATTAATACAATAATACGATTTAAATTATTTAAATACCATCTGGCTACTTGTTGAACACGGTAAGGCGAATGAGAAGTTAGAATAATATAATGTTACATACATATTAATATGTATAGGTATAAGGTATTATATATTTATATGTATGCATACGGAGTGATGCATTTAACGTAGGGTACTCATTATAAGTATCTTACGTAAAATGGATTACTGCTCTATATCTATTATATATTTTATATTTATATGTATCATAATTTATAATATAATTATTATCAGAAGCCAATTGGGTTGATGCAACCTCGTATTATTTGGAATTATAGGGATAATTCCCAGAGTTAAATCTAACCTTTATTATTGAATAATTTATAAATATACAATGTGCATAGATACTGTTTAATCTTAGATCATATACTATGGATGGATCCCATCTTGCCAGTGTAAAACTGTAAACAATTTAACGCACATAATATAAGCGACAAGTCACTGTATTAAAAGGTTGATGTGCGCATGTGTGAAGTTAACTGTCTTATTTTTAGCCGTTGGTCGCTGATTGATTGATTTATATATTATGTATACTAATACGTCAGTTCAAATGGATAAATATTAAAATATGTGACATTTCTCTTCGCGTATGCGCAGTTTATTTGTCTAATACAGAGACTTGTCGCTAAATTGTATTCAGAATTCGAGACATGGGTCCATCTATGATACATGGTCTAAGTGTTTAATCAACGGGTTAATATTATTGTATATGATTCGTATTGATGTACTAATATATATTATAAATCAAAATAGTATGTAGATTCCTGAACTATTTGTCTATATTATATTATTAAGTAGGTACTATATTATTAATTCTATAGTAAAGGCTAGACAAGTTAACTGGAATTGTGTATGGGGAAATATTTTATTGTTTTAACTTATATTTGTCCAATAGAAAAGAACTAACTACTAATAAGGTATTAAATATTAAATATTTTCATAATTTTCATAATTTTTTAGTACCTATTCAATATAAATGTTGTTTAAGCAACAGTTATTTATTTTGCGTAAGATCATACGATTAACTACTATTTAGACTTTATTATATTGAAAAGTATTTACTTTAATATGGAAACTTTTTCTAAACATTAGAGATACCAAGACCTAGATCTTAAATTTTAAATTTCCCTTATTTTTTCATCGCTATGTTTAGTAGCAAAAGTGCAAAACCATTAGGTACTATCTTTTGATTTTTTAATGGCAACAGCGCAACACCTAACATATTAAATAAAACTATATTTTATGAATTTTATAATGAGAATATTAATTTTTAGTTAATCAGAAAACTGTAAAGATGGCTTCAAGCGAAGCGAATGTTCGCGTTGCGAACGCGATTTTAAATCTCAGCGGTTTTTAGTCGCTCATTTGATTTTGGTTTTTTTCCAAAAAATTCAAAATATTTTGACTTGTTTTGAGCTGTTTACGGACATTATTCATTTTCAATTATTTAAGTTTTTTTAGATTCTGAGAGTAGCGATGAATGTATTGATTTTACAATGATGTGTGTTTTTTTCTGTGTGTCTGTCATCACCTTTTAGAACACTAAAAATGCTTAGATTTTCTTCAACAGTAATTTTTCTGTTAGAAAAGTGAATTTAGTTGGTAAAGTTGATAAAGTAAAAATTTCCAAGTAGTTTTCAAAAGCGACGTAAAATACAAAAGAAAAATTAAAGCTCCTAGTATATTGTTTTAAAGGCAGATGAAAAAAATTAAAAATCCAGTCACAATTTTTTTTTATAAGCATCTAAAGTTCAAATTGACGAAATTAGTAAAAATGACGAAAATTTGCAAATTATTTTGAGTTAGAAATTCATGAAAAATTTTCTTTTTAAATCTAAGAAAATACAAAATAATATTAAATTTAAAATTTAATTATTATTTTTAGTTAAAAATGTATAAAATGTTCAATTTTTATAGCTAAGGATTAAAAATTTAAGATCCCACGTAAATATGTTGTATATAAATTATTTTATTCACAAGAATATGATCAAAATATACTTAGTAATATCATAGGCTGATTGACCGTTTTCGCTCAGAATCGTTTTTCTAATACAATGATATATCAATGAATCCAAGTTTAACACCATCTTGTAACCTACTACAGCAGAGTGACATCCACTTACCCACCTTTTTTTTGAGTTGAGAAATCATAAAAATTTTTATTTTTAAATTTAAGATCTAAAAATGTAATACAAGATTACTTATAAAGATTACTTATTGTCTTCCTTTATAAAAAAAAATATCTTCATGGAAATACTACAGATACTTTGAAAAATTAATTTTATAGCATTAATTTGACTCACCCATCTACCAACCATGACTGTTTGACTATGTTTTAGTATTATACTATATTACTATAATATGTGTAAAATAATATGCACCTCGAATTTAAATTTATAAATTCATAATATAATTGCAGTTCAACTTGTATGAAATTACCATAGGCACAATTTCAATAAAAAAACTGAGGGTGCTTAAGCTCTGCATTTTCTTGGCATTTAAATTCAATTATAACTATGAGGCATTTATGACTTTTTTGAGCAAAAATGTTTTATGACAATTTAACATTGAAGACTTATAGTGTATTAGGTAAATTTTATAAAAATGAATGCAATAGTCAATTTTAATTTATCAAAAATTTAAAACACCTTTTTTTATATTTTATTCAAAAAATATGACAAATAAATATTAGTATACAGGGTGTAACAGAAAAACAGAAAGACTTGACGAAAAAAAATGACGCTACTTAAACGTATGAATAAACAAAAATTGTTAAAATTATATGATTAGTAAATAATTTAAGAATTAATATACTCATGTCAGCAAATTTCCAAAAAATTCACAGTGGGATAAAAAATTAAAAAAGAATAAAAAAGCAACTAAATAAATAATTGATATTTTATAAAAAATCTAATATTAAAAAAGTGGATGTCGCTCTGCTGTAAAGTAGGTTACAAGGGAATCATTGTATAATGGGTTGTATTAGAATTGAATTCAATGATAAAATATCATTGTATAAGAAAAACGATTCTGAGCAGGGACGGTTTGTCACTCTGGATATTTTATATTGTTATTATTTATTTTATCATGTAAGTTGAATTAATATTAAAATATTATAATTTTTTATTCGTTTCTATGGTGATAAACAAAGCGTTAGAAATTAAAAGCCCATTTTTAGCGTTTTTTCGTAATTTTCAGGTGGTTTTTCCCGTGGCATTAAATAACTATTGAGAAAATCGAAAAATGACATCTTTAAAGTACCATCTTGATCCAATTTGCTAAAAGATAAGGTACTATATGTTGAAATCGAAACTCTCCTTCTGGAAGAAATTTTGTATACAGGATATAAAAATAAAAAAAATAAATAAATAAACACCATTGTAAAAAACAATAGCTTCCTCGCTCCGCGCAGAATCTAAAATGCAGTTAAATTTAAAAAAATATCTTAGTAGGTTAAAAAATCTTATATTAATATTATATTATTATTTTTATATATTGATTATATATTTTTTAATTTAACTAGACTCCTTTTATTAATATTCGATGTTTTTATTAAATATCAATTTTTTATTCAAGTTGTTGTTTATCATATTTAGGTTTTTTATATTTTAGTTTTTTCTTCTAGGGTTTTTAATTTAACTAATTTTTTTATTGAAAATACATTTTATTTGATATAGGTACATTTTTTATTTAGCTGCTTTTTTATTCTTTTTACATTTTTTATCCTACTAAAATATTTTTAAATTTAATTTAGGCTTTTTTATTAATGTTTGATCAACTTCTCATTGGGATTAAATTAGGGAGGGATGACTTACAAATTTTAAATTCATGCTTACATGTACTTACAAATTGCGCTGAACGATTTGGAAAAATCAAAGTTTAAAAAACTTGATAAATAACGGCTAACTTTGTTTTAAGGATAATTAATGGAAGGATGACTTACAAATTTCAAATTCTTGTTTACAAATACTTACGTGGGTTAAGGATAGCTCAAAAAATTCCCATTTTTGCCTCACAAATTCACACTAATAGCGCACTAATTGTTTGGCAAAAGAAAAATTTCAAAAATGTTTAAAAAACTTGATAAATAACGGCTAACTTCGTTTTAAGGATAATTAATGGAAGGATGACTTACAAATTTCAAATTCTTGCTTACAAATACTTACGTGGGTTAAGGATATCTCAAAAAATTCCCATCTTTGTCTCACAAATTCACACTAATAGCGTACTAATATTTGGCAAAAGAAAAATTTCAAAAATGTAATTTTTTTCCATGAGGGGGGACTGGGGAAATGCTGGTGAAATGTACGTTTTATTTCTGTGTGAATACCGTGACTTAAGTATAGCTATTTAATTTTGAACGAATGTTCGCAGCGATTTAAAATTGCGTTCGCTTCGTGTGAAACCACTTTAAGTCTGTTAAACTTCTTCAAAGATTCATTCGTTTTCAGAGATACCAGTATAGTATATCTATCTACTACTAAGTAGTATTGTTTCTATTTTAAATGTTCAGAAACTATTTTACTAATTTATTGTTATCCAACAACATATAATATAACAGTGTATAACTATTATAATTATTAATTATGTTAGTGCTTAAAATATTTATTTCTTATCTATGCGGCATGGTTACACAAAGTTATCACATCACTAGCCACAGTGGTATTGTCCCGGTAAAAGGTCAATTAGCCGTTTACACAAGAATTGTAAGGTCTTTGTAAGGTCTTTGAATTGCAAGTATTTAAAAAAATGTCATGTAACAGTGTAACCCTAAAATATTATGTATCGATGATGTCAATTTGCCAGTTGGTCTAAACTGAACTATGATAAGTGGTAGTTACAAAAATCCCAAAATTAAACACAGCAAAAATGATAATATTTTTGTTAATTTCTCTGTACGTGCGAAGTACCTAAGTCTGTTTTTTATCATGTAATCATATAATGGGAATGTTTGAGTGTTTGACACCCAAATTAAGTTATATGAAAGAACTACAGGGATTTGGCCTAAAAATAATTTGATTAAAAACAAGCCTAAAATAATACTGAAGTTATACAAGTTTAATTAAAAAGCATAACACAGTCAATATTGTATATTTACTTCGTATATTCATACTTTGTAAATTATTCATTTATATAAACGATTGACATGAACATTTTTTTTTGTTTTGTGATTGAAAATTTTAATATTTTAACCTCGTATCGAATTTGTGAATTCAACTTGGTGAAGTATTTGAAACTTTTACAAAAAGGTTGTTCATGTTATGTCTATGTTTAAGTTTCATAAAGTTATAAGTAAAGTTTATTCCACCTCGTTACTGCACAAGTTATTTAACTTTACTCATGGGATACCTGTAGTATTTTACGTTTATACTTTATATTAATACTATACTATAAAGTATAAACATTCAAAGTTATAAATACATGACGTGTAGATCTACCTATGTTAACATCTACATAATGCAGTTATAAATACAAATTTGTGCTGCATACATAGGTTATAGCATTATAGCCTATAGGTATTCTATATTATCATAGAATAATATGACAGTCAGAGTTCATAGTTCTTCAAAAATATTATAATTTTCAATTATTGTTGAAGTGTAATTACACTTAAATATATTAATATATTAACTTAATATATCAATAGTTATAATTTGGTGTTTGAATAAAAGTGAAATAATCAGTATTTAAATGTACCTAGTTATTCTTTTTGTCCATTATAAATTTATTTCTTAATTGTGTAATTTTAATTTTTACAATGAGCGAAAGTGATTCATCCGTTGATAGAATTTTATAGCAAAAATTAAAATTTAGAATATTTAACATCATGGAAAGATTATGTACCCATCATATTTTCAACTAGATTAGAAAATAATTTGTGCAATCCAAATATTTCTTTTTCAGAAGCTCTGAAGCTCTATTTAGTGCTTAGTTATATATTTATAATATTTAAATCCAAACTATGTTTATATTATTTTCGTCAACGAAGTGACACTAGAAGTAACTACAATAAATTCTATAAATGAATACAATGATACATAAATAGTATTTTGTTTGGAATTTAAATTAATATTGTTTAGTAGATTCGTACAAAATACCTACCCATGTAAGTAAATAGTTTTTATCACATTTAAAAAAAAAGAAAAAAACTGGTACTAAATACTAATTTGATAGTATTAAAGTGCTAATAGTATACCTTCGTTTAAGAACACAATGCTAATAACAACGAACAACTAAAGGTCAACCGTACACTATACACATCATATAGGTAGGTATTATGTACACATATTTGACATTTAAGTACTATTAAGGGTGATTAATTAGGCATTTAGGTGCATACTCATAATCGAAACACAATATAACTAGTAAAATAATTTATAAAATAGAACGTTCTACATAATGGTTAATATAAATTATAATAAACCCAGATACTTTCTGGTCTCACACTCTCGCGTGTCCTTAAACGGTGTTTACTGTACAATGAAACAAGTAACAACATTGTGTATTTGTAACGCAACAAAATAATAAATTTGAATTTATATTGTTCGAGTTACAGGTGTAATAATAAAACTTTCATCCATCGTTACCGCTATAGGTACCTATGTATTGCTAGGAGTATTTTAGCACAATAAAAAATAATTAGTTATAGTAACCCAACTAAATTTTAATCTCGACTTAGTCCCTCTGAAGCAACATTAATTACATATTAATTAATTGTATAAAAATACATAGTAAAAAGTAGGTAGTTAAAAAAATAAACGAAACATTGTAAAGTATTTAAATAGGTAGTTAAAGAAATGTAAAACAAAGAAATATTGCTCAGACAGTTCTAAAGTTGCAAATTGTATAATTTTAACATAGGTAGCTTTTATTTATGTGATTGTTAGCGGCGCGATGAATGTACCAAATGGTTTTGCAATAATGAGTTTTTGTATTTAAATTTTTTTTTGTGTTTGTCATCACATTGTTGAGTCGTAAAAATCATACGATTATCAAATTTGTTTGTGGTTTATGACAGAAAACTGGATCTGGTTGGTATATTGAGAAGGCAAAAAAAAGTTTCAAGATCTTTAAATTAAATGGGGCAACAAAATAAAATTATGGAAAAACGAGAATTTTTACGCAAAACCAGTTTTGGCCAAAATCTATTTTGTTTTTTGTAATAAGGGGATTCGATACCGTGATTTTCTGTTTTTGTCTAACACACGCGCGACATAGTATTTTAGACGTGTTTTTTGCCAAACATACCAATTAGCAAATGAAGCGATAAGAAATCTGAAGATAGATTTGAACTTGTCGTCAAGTCCACTTAAAATCAACTTTCCCACATCTTTGATATTCTTAAAAATTTCATATTAAAAGAGCTGAATCACGTAAGAAAAAAAGTTTAGAGACATATAGAGTCATAGAGACATATTGATATTTAGAAGTTTTATCAGGTAGGTACATACTGATAGAAGAAGGATAAGGCCTTAGCCTTTAGGAGAAGCGGTGAGAGACATAAGCGCCAAAATGTGATAAGAAAAAAAAAAGCCGTATCGTACAAAAGTGCCAAAATCGTATCGTACATAAGCGCCAAAATCCAAGGTACCTGTGTGCCACGGTTAATAGATATTAAATAACAGATACAGTAGAAACTCGATTAACCGTCACTAAATTTACAGTCACTCTCTGTAATCCGTCATTGGTCACCCCCGAAAACAAAAGTTAATTAGGCGATAAGACGGTCGCGATAAACCCTTCGCGGGGCCTAACACGGCAACTATCTAGCGTATAAAAATAATTTGTAATATTGAGCCGTATTAGGCAAAAGGGCGTGAGCGACAATTTTGGCGAAAATGAGATATTGGTATCAAAATTTTTCTAAAATTCTGACGCATCGATCTGTAAAATGGCTAAGCGACAATACAAACCTGAGCATGTCATTTTGCCATTTAAAGATTGGACGAAAGCGACATGTCGTGAATGATATAAAT
>NC_042494.1:99682012-99684814 GCF_005508785.2 Acyrthosiphon pisum
CTTACCATTAGATTTTATTAATTAAACGAAAAAAAAAAACTTAATGTTCTCAAACTAATAACCTTAATTATTATATTTATGTTATCCATATAATAAAAACGCTACGACACAGATAAAGTTCTTCCCTGTGCGTTGTGGAATTTTAGTAATTCTACTATAAATACAGAGGGAGCGTAGTTGTCCCGCCCAAAACAGTTTTTGCCATGTTGGGCATTTGTTAGATGGAGACAACGCATGCGAGTGTAGCGTCCACTTAATCGACAATAATGTATAATCTGATAAATAATTGTACAATGGATGAAATACCAGGATGGTGAAATAAATTGTGTAGAATATGTGAAAAAAGTGGGATTAAAAAATCAATCAATTTATTAAATTTATAATTTATTATTGACATTTTTTTTTTTTATAAAATCTCAACCGATGTATTATTAAATTTATATTGATTTGCATTTTGCATGTATATCATAATTTATGATTTATTAATTTTATAGTATAATATAATTTTTATAAGACAGCAATTTTTGCTCGTGGCGCTTATGTTCTATACTCGGCGTGGAATAAGAACATGACCAGGCGGCGGACCGATTAGCGTCCGTTACGCGCAGCCGATTTCTCATTGGTTCCCCAAACATCTGTTCACAGTTATACAGCACTGTTCAAAATGTGAACCGGTAAGTGCCACTATGGTGGGCTGTGCGGTGGAGGAAGTTGTTTTGAATGCGCGACTGGTTATGTTCTTATTCCGCGCTGAGTATACACATTTTGGCGCAAATGATAGGTTATTTTTGTTCCTTTGGTGC
Organism: Acyrthosiphon pisum; assembly: GCF_005508785.2. Lineage (NCBI taxonomy): Eukaryota > Metazoa > Arthropoda > Insecta > Hemiptera > Aphididae > Acyrthosiphon > Acyrthosiphon pisum. The sequence continues at coordinate 99,682,816 of NC_042494.1, forward strand.
TTATGTCATATAGCCGGGAGAAGTAATGCTTTAGGAGGAGTAATGCTAACGTGGTTCCTTATCCGTCCCTCGATCAACTCGGAAAAAAAGGGGTACCTACCGATTACCTATTATTGTTAGGTTTCTACCAGCTATTACAGTAATACAGTGTTATGTTGCTCTGAAATATTATACATTTCTAGAACAAGGAATAATAATATTGCATTATAAATAAACACACAATTAAATATAATAGGTAGTAAGTACATACAATATATTTTAATAAGTTCCTAATGCAATATTTATAGTAAACAAATAAAAACAATAATTTTATTAGTCTGAAAAAGGTCACCCGTGCTGATTGTCTGAAATAATTGTACTTCCAAACAATATTTATTAATTTATTACTAGGTACGGTACAGCATACTTTGACTGACCACAATACACTCGTATGGTCGTATTTATATGTATTATACAGGAGAGATTTGGTGTTGTCAGACCTAAAAATATTATGTTTACTTTGATCAGTTGATATAAACACACAAAAATACGTTTACCTGACAAAAACGGTTTTTTTGCGAATTATGTTTGAATAATTCTACTGATGCGTAACACTTTGACAAGCCACACTCGTAGTTCGTATAATTATATTGAGAAAAAAGATAATAATAATATACAATATTATGCTTCTATCGAGTGAGTTGTGCTACATTAGCCTAGAGGATTAACGCTATTCAATCATATGATGAGAAATAAACGAGGGAAAAATCCATAATCGTTATTCGTTACATGACTTACATGTTTGTTGTCAATATCATTTATATTAAAAATTGTTACTTTAAAACTACGCTTTTTTATGCGTGGTTAAAACGTTTACACTATAAACGTATTATTTTTTTTAACATAAATATAATGTTTTTGGGCTGGGTACAGATGTTTTATTTTTCTAACTGATTTTGAAAAATAGACATTTTGGTTGTCACTTGTCATGGTTACTTCGTTTATAGATTTTTATTGTAGAGACATAAAATCGAGTAGAGTGTTTTATTATTATAATTTCAACACAAATTAATATAGTATGTACCTAAATGTATAATATTTGTTTTAATTTGTGAAGTTAGTTTCAAATAAATTGAAAAATCGAAATTCAGATATAATTTTATTGATTTTAATCTAAATTTTTTTTTTTGAAATCCCTTTATATTAGAGAGGCAAATCTATAATAATATATTGTAATATAGTTATAGCTTTGGAATTTAAATGATGGTACACATTTATAATTGTTTTATGTTATGATTTGATAATACATTTTAGGATAAAATATTAAAAAAATAAGGATTTTTATTTGTTTAAAAGATGCAGTGCTATTTTAAAATTTGTAATATTTACTTTTAATTTACTTTAAAGTTATCTTGAAAACATTACTGCAGTTGTATATTAGTCGTATGTCGTCAACTTTACTAATTTCTACAGAAGTCCAATTAAAATAAGGTTATGGGTGTACTTGAAACACCCATTCATTTTTAATTTATTTTTCTGCTCAATTAGAGAAAATGTGTTGCTAAAATTTCTATGCTCCGAGACGTTTTTTTAAACATAATAATATGTATGCATTCATGCATGGTGATACTTGCTTCTGTTTACTTGACCCGGATGCTACCTATTATCCATCTATACAATGTGGTAAATTTAGCTGCTATTATATAATAATAACTCTAAGTCTCATTTATATTGATCGAATATTGTAATTTTAAACCTTTTAACTATCTACTAACCATTGTACAATAGGTATAATGATTTACAGCTAATAAGTATGGTAAGCATAGTAAAAATATAAAATACATTAGAAAAAAGGTGGGTAAGTGGATTTCGCTCTGCTGTACAGTAGGTTACAAGTGGGTCACTGTATAATGGATGGTATTAAATTTGAATTCAATGATATTATCATTGTATAAGAAAAACGATTCTGAGCGGAGACGGTATGTTAGTCTAGGTATAAGACATAATATTATATTAGGTA
>NC_042494.1:99685697-99694431 GCF_005508785.2 Acyrthosiphon pisum
AAAATATTTTGAAAATGTTATGGTGTATAGAAGATGCTAAGATAAACATTCAGTCAAAATTTCATGTATCTACGGTAATTTTTTTTAAAGTTACACCAAAAACCAAATTCAATTTTGTGAAAAATCGATTTTGCGTAAAAATTCCCGTTTTTCCTTAATTTTTCTTTTGTTTTTCCCGGCGCTTTTGAAAACCACTGGGAAATTTAAATTTTGACCTCCCCAATGCACCAACGATATTCACTTTCTGATCGAACAAGATACTGAAGTTGAAAATCGTAGCATTATTTCGACTACTTATCGTGTACACAGACACAAAAAAAATAAAAAAAATAAATAAAAAATTAAAAAAAAATAAAAAAATAAAAAAAAAAATAAAAAAACACACATCATTGTAAAATCAATACATTCATCGTTCCACTCAGAATCTAAAAACTGATTTAAATTGTATAATAATTTGATATTATTATTGAAGTTATTACTCGTTATCTACATGATATTTATGGGTCTTTTAATACTATACTCATATAAGACATTATAACGTATGCATATTATTTAATACAATAATATATAACTTTTGTCAAAGTTTTGATAAAGAATTGTATTGATTTTAATTATTCTTTATTAATGGAATACACGGAAACATTTATTAGGGCGATTTTGTTATAACTTATAACAGAGGTACAATTTTATTCAAAATATTTACTATACATAGGTAAAAATATTATACACACAAGTACTCAACACACATATTATATTTAATATCCAAATATATATTATATAGGTGTATATTATGTGTGTATTTACCTACATAAATTACAGTAATAACGATAAAACAGCCGTGTGTTATTTTATAAACATTATAAAATATACATTTTTTTTATGACACAATGCCATAATATGTCTCCCATTACTGTAAAATGTATATTTTATTTTGCAACAAAATGCTTCATTTCGTGAAAACCTGCCTTGTTAGTTGTATTATTAGGTATTCCACTACATCATTACTACGGTATTATAACATGAATCAGTTTTATTTATGCATTTATATTTCATCCAAGCTTTTGGCATGGAAAATAAAGACATTCATACTGTTTGTACAAAGTTCTAAAGTTCTAAAACTACTTTCGTTTATCAAATTATTTTTCTTGTACCAAGTTAGTTGCGTCAACTTTTAATTTTGCTTTTTAAGTTAGATTTTTTTTCATAATATGATTAGTATCATCTAAATTACATCGAATGCCAACATTGTTTCTTTTTTGATCTTACTAAGGTTATAGGCAATAAAAAAAACTTTTAACTAAAAAGTACTATTAATTTTCATATTATATATAAAAACTAACTTTAAAATCATACAAATATTAATTTTTTTCCATAATAAATCATAATAGGTTAATAATAATTGTTCTCAAAATGTTGTTACATCTTAAAAGCTTTAAAGCTGTTGCCATTTATTGAAGTATAATCGAATTAAAAAATATGACAATAAATTAGAGATTTGGTGATACAATTGAATTATATCAAAGAATATGACATATTAAATGTATAATCGACATTGACTTCATACGTTTCTATATAAGCACAAATTAATTTCAATAATAATAATAAAGTTTTAGATTTAAGTTCCCAAATCAAAAAGCTTTTTAATGTGCTTCACTTCTCTAAAATTCTCAAAAGTAAATAAATAATTCATATTGTTAACAAATTTATGCAGTTTACTACTTTACTAGGTTTACTCACCCATGAATAGTATCCCATCGTTGTATATAAGTACAAGGGTAATAAAATTACGTATATTGAACTAATCGGGGTAGCCGAGGTAGGCATACAATTAATTATTGTTTATAATATTGATTATTATTGCAGTATATCCTTACTAGGAAATTAAACAAGGGGATGGAGTGGCTAAGTGGACTAAGGCATCGGTTGTGACGCGCACCGGTGCCGGTTCAAACCCGGCCATGTGTGGAATTTTTCTTCAGGCAGTCATGGTGTCCGGATAGAGAGGCTGCCATCCCCTACCTGGGCATGGCAGATACCTACAGGACACGGGTGCCCACTAAAAAATTCTGCCAAAAACAAACATACACGTGTTCAAATCTACAGTATACACAGTTAAACACTATACATGTATTATGCATATATTGTATATATAATATAATATATTTTCATGTTAAATTAATTTTATTTGTAACAGAGTTTGGAAATAACAAGCAATTTTATGTCGCTTAACATTTTAATATTCAACTAGGGAATTACAATACTGTTTTTGTGGTGTGGTATATTCAGATTTTTTATGGAGTAAGGTTAGGTACTACATTTTATATTAGGTATATATTTAATACTTAATAGTGAGTATCTAGCTATATACACATTTTTAATTTTAATTTATGTATTATTTTTTTTCTCTAATAATTTTATTAAAAATGTGCAATTGGCTGTTAATTTTATTTAAGTTGATAACTACCATAATAACTAATGATACTACATATTATATTATAATTTTTTGTGATCAAAAATCGTCAAAAAAATGCGTCAAAAATCAAAATCATCATGTTGAAAATAAATTATTAGATATACGTGCAAGTATAATTAAATTAATTAAATTAAATAACTTCAAATTCAATTGAACAATATAATATCTATTCAGTACATTTACCAATATTAGCTGGAATCCTCTAAAGAAACAATATTGAGCGCTTTTTCTTGTTTTTTCCCACAATATCACCACATTTTTAATTAGTAATGGTTTCTTTTCATATCGAGGCAACAATTTACAATATACATCTTTCCTTTGCTGGTGTTATTGTTAGTATTTTAGAAATTAGAATTTATTATGTGTTCTTTCATCTTTCTGTTTGAATTTTGAAAATAATATGTTAAATATAATCAAAATTACTTTTTTATGTTTAGATTGTAATTATCATAAAAAAATCAAAATCAAAAAATATTATTTTTAAAGTATAAAACAAAATGTGAAAAAATACATAATGGATTCTAACAAAAATGCCAGCAAAGGAAATGCATCTTGCCTTAGTGAGAAAAGTATGAAAAAATCAAAAAGTTTACGGTCTAGATGTCTGCATTTTTTAATTTTGATTTTGATTTATTTTATTATTTATTTTGTTGGTATGAAGCAATATTTGTTTTTGTAGTAGCATAACAATGAGGTCTTCATTCGGAACATCTTACAGATCTAATTCTACGATATTTCCAGGTTGTTCATTTGTATGTTATCGTGCGCACTGTCTAATAAATTCTGCGATCAACCTCAGTGTTCCACAAACTTCAATGGAATAAGTTTAATGAGTAGTTACCATAGATACCTATGGTATTGGCGTGTGGCAATGACGTAACTGTTTCTAAAATAATTCCCTAGGTCAGATTCCTTGAATTTTATTTGTTATACATTTTTTTATTATATGATACACGTTTCATAAAAATAACATGGATGGCAAAATTACCATTACGACTTATGCCTAAAAATGTGATGATACTAAAATATTATTCCTGTTGTTACACTTAAAAATATGTGGCTTAGCCATTTTTAAGACTAATCCAAAACAAAAATATTAAGAATGATTATAAAAAAGTATAAACTAAATTAGGTACATGGTTAATTTATAGTTTTCTTTACATTATGATGTAACATAATGAATTACTTTCAAATGTGTTAAATATAATACATTTTTTATTTTGTTAAATTTGTTTCATATAGGCATTATTGTAGTAGACTTTTTTTGTTAGATAAATTTGTGAAATGTATTATTTTTTATAGTTCTTTTTAAAATTAGACTTTTTATTTTTTTATTTATAAAAATTAGACTATTTTTCGTAAACAAAAATATCTTCAAGCATTTTTTCTGTTATACATGTGATGTAATATGATTTAATTATTTATCACTTAGGGTATAATTGAATAATAAATATATCAATTATAATTGTTAGCCTACAAGGGAATACGTAATAACCACTTGATTGAAAAAAAGCACACACACACACACACACATCTAAATCACATCTACGATCTAACCTATTACTTATCGGTTATCAGCAAATAACCGGCACCATCATGTGATGTGTGCAAAGAAAATCTTACACTCAAATAAATAGTGATAAACTTCCCTAAATACACACAACCCCGTCAAATCTTCGACAATCCATCTTCACTACTACAAACACTCAATGAAGAAAATACTGTATCAATCTATCCATTTTCGCGAAAAAAAACTTGAGGCAAAAATTGGAAAAAATATAAAAATTGTAATTAGATTTATGTAAATACAATTTGTATCCAACTTGAAAATACTTAAAGCAGGATAATATTATAATATAAAATATTATTGATACATAGTATTAAGAAATAAATTTTAAAAAATTACAACGATAGAATAACTAGATATTATTAGGGAGTTATTAGATTCTTAGACTCTCATTGACAAATCAGTATACCTACATTATTTTAATTCATTAATAATAATAAAAATAATAAAAAAATAAAATGATTTTTGATTACTCATCTTATTCGAACGTAGACACGTGGTGCTATTGAAAAAACATTTACGAAACTATTGTTCCATGTAGGTATGTTGAGTTTGTTTCAGTTATTATTTTAATGTAGTCCATGATAGTTAGTGCCTATACCGAGTAGTACAATAGTATTGAAGCTACCGGTGTTCGTGTTGTTATTAAAAGGTAAAATCGCTGCTACACCGTCCCCAATACCCATTGTATTCGACCGTATACTATTTTGTCCCCTACAATTTAGCCACATTCCCACAATATATTGTTAGTGTGTATGATCAATCAGCTACTAAGTAGTACTTATATGTATACACTTTGAACATTTCAATTATTATCAAATGTAACGTTTACATTCACACGCAGGATAATGAGTCGTGCAACTCTATACATTTTCTCTGCAATTAAAAGTTAGTGTAAGTTGGTAACGGACGAAAGAATAAGACGTTGCTTTTATAAAGTATGATTTATGAACCACTATCGTACTTGCATAGTTTATACAGACATAGGCGCAACTAGACCTATATTTTTGAGGGTGCACAAATTATAAAGAATTCCCAGACCCCCGGACCCATACTCTATGTACAGACTATAACAGGAAGATCTGACAAAAAAAATTACGCTACTTGAGCGTATGACAAAAATTGTGGAAAAAATATTTTGAAAAAAGTTATTACATTCTAAATTAATTTACTCAAAAAAATATTGATATTTTAAAATATTCTAAAAAATTAACTACTTGACTTAGATAAATGTTTTTATTACCATTAAAATTATTCTTATTATCAGATTCACAAAATGGCTATTTTAAATTTTTCCAATAAATTTAAAATTTTTTATTTTCAGTATTTAAAAATAAAAATATTTTTTTTATATTATACGTGTAGTGCAAAAGACTGTAAAAATATATAAAAAATATATAAAAATAATTAAAATATTGATTTCAACAAAAGTTATTTCATCTAGTCGTCTTGTTAATATCTGTAGATTGAGAGGATGCCACACCCGCATGTGTTGCTCCGTCTTTTAAATGTACAACATAGCAAAAAGTGTCTTGCGTGGGACAATTTTTCTCTCACCATATTTGTTGTAGACTACACAATTTTCACAACACGTACAGAAGAACTTAATCTGTGCAACAACGTTTTTTTTTAATAGCACTATCCAATCATTTTTTATAAGCAAATGAAAAAATACAAAATGTTTAGAAGCCAATGACTTTTATTGTATTTATGTTATCTAAAATATAGGATTGTCTTATAAATTATAATAATTAATTATAAACAAGGAAACAATGAAAACGTGCTCATATTCATGGGCAGTCTTTTATCCTGCCAAAGATAAAGATAAATAACGTTATCCTGTTTTCTAAGTTATTTTGTTGAATATTATTAGGTATGATCAATGTTACACATTTGTTATACTGCTATTAAATAGCAGAGAATGTTAGAACCATAGACCTATAAACTAAGTTTTTATTAATTTAGTTTATAGGTCTATGGTTGGAACATAATAGTGAATTAGTGAAGTAGGTACTCACTTAGTCACTTATTATGTTCCTCAATATACTCTATAAGGTACAACTTTTTTGTATTTATTGATAATTTTTACTTCAAAATAATCAAAATATTATAGATTAAGTATTTTATATTTTGGGGGTACACATTTTAAACTCAGGGGTGCACAAGTGCCCTGTGCACCCCCCTAGTTGCGCCAATGTATACAGACGCATATCCATATAATAAGCTAGCCTAGCTTTACCATCTATCGGTGTTTGCTATTTCAGTCATGAAATAGACGTAGATTAGATACCTATTATAATATTATGGTACATCCACGGTTTAAAAATTGTGGAATAATATGTAAATATCAGCCTTCAGGTTGAATATATTTTCCCGTCACTTTTGGTACACACAATAATAACATATTTATCGGAAAATGCAGGGTATACTATATTATGTTATATTTTGTAACCTTTTATACCTAACCAGTAGCCTATTCTATCGTTAATATTACAGCTAAACGGTCCATTAATTGGTTGATTTTCATTAAATATTTATTATTGAACATATTATAAAATCTGTCATATAAAATACTCGACTATTGTCTATTACGATACCAATAAAAATATTGAGTGTGTACCTATAATTATTTTGAACATGAGTAATTTTGAATTTTTTCAAATTTTATTGAATATGTTAAATTAAATATTTGAAAATAATAGAGTGAATGAGTTAAATTTATTTTATGTTAATTAGGAATTAATATAATTATTGTTAATAATCCTTTATTAAAAGGTAATTAATATTTTAACAAATAAAAATCTATAAGCTCATTAAAGTGATTATTAACCATCCATTCTATTCACGTTTCCTTCCTAAAATAAATAAATCTGAAAGCCTAGTATGTCATAAAACGTGGTATTTGTACTAGAGATATACAATAGTAGAAATATTTAAAAGGTAAATATTTTTATGTTTACCTATTAAAGGTTTAACTATTAAGACGTATTTAGTATTTAGTATACCTAACAGTGAAACTTCCATATTACTAAATCTCACGAGGAACAAAAAAATTCGTATTATAGAGAATTTTGTTAAATCAAATTAAATAAATATGGTTTATAATTTGGTTTAGTTCCCAAAAATATTTTATTATTTTGTCAAACGGAAGTTCATTGTATGGAAGTTTCACTGTAATTTATTTTATATTAAATGTTCTATTGATAACATTACCTATAGCAGCTTACAGATATATGTATATAAATAAAATACACTACAAAGGCTAACAATACTATTTAAACTTTAAGTTTAGCGTGTTTTTAACATTTAAAAAAATAAAATGTTTCGTGACCGTTAGGATAACTACTTTGATTTGTACTATTCCTTTTTATGGTATATCCACAATGTACACACTATAATTCAAAATATATATACAACCAAAATAAACACGCTTGTAAAACTAGCTTGGAATGAATAAATTAATTTAATTTGATTATATAGCTGCACATATAGATAACAGAATTAACTATTTTGCACGCTCCAAACGATGCAAACTTAATTGAAAAACCGCAATAATTCAATAGTCCAAGCATATAGGATAGTAGTTTGTTATACGCAGGATAACAATGTGAAAGCGACTAGGTAGCAGATATTCCTCTCTTGTTCCGTGTAGTTTTGGAACGTTTTAATATTTTGTTTTGTACCGTGAGCCATGGTTATGTTAAACAAAAGGTTTTCTAACTTTATACCAACTAAAACAATAACGACAAATTAGCGAACAGACCGTAAGACCAACGTCAAAGGTTTCTTCTATAGTTTCTTCCTATCGTCTTTAAACGATGAACATTTATTATTTCGTTCCCATTCACGTACAAAGATCTTTAAAATAGATGGTCGACAGCAAAAAGGTTATTCACGTTACCTACAATATAACTCACCAAAAGTTTCATATGAATTTGTTCTCAGTTTGGTAGGTATTTTGGTATAATATGTAAATCTCTTTTGGTTGTAGGTATATATTTTTCAAGACGTGAGGAGGATTACTTACACGAGAGTTGAGTGATGACTGATGGAGTTCACATTTCACGGGACAAATTGATACAGTTTTAATTTTTAAATGCTTTTATACATCATGCATAATATTATCATTATATACTTATGACGTATAATGACGTAAAAATATTATCACTGTACACTGTGTTTTATAGGTAGGTACTATTAAATATTTGAATTTAAATGTATTAACGAGCAATTTCATATATTATCATCTATAATTCACATAAAAATCCTATATTGTATATAACTTATTTATTGAATACTTTTGTGCTTTTTCAATTTATTATATTATAATATTATTATTATTGCATTTTACAAGTATCCAATTAGAATTCAATAATTATTACCGTACGTCATGGCGCAGATACATAAATACGTAATGAACCTATTGAATATTAATATTGCTAGTAAAATATTATTTTTGTTTGTTTATAGCTGACAAGTATGAATCAATGATCTACAAGCTATACATATTTTAAATTCATAATTCATAAATCATAAAATATATTATTTATTCATACGTTCCAAATAAGTGTAAGTTTTTTTCTATGTAGGACGCTCATTATAAGTACATATCTATATAGGTATTTGGGGTATTGATTTATAATTCTATTCTTTATTTTTATTTTGTGTTGCTTACAAGCTGGCTATTTTAATAG
>NC_042494.1:99694531-99698699 GCF_005508785.2 Acyrthosiphon pisum
TGCTAATATTTTATGTTTTACAACCATCATAATTAAGATACTAATATATTTAATGTAGGTATTTAATTGCTGCTGATAATTTAAGAATATATTATATACCTAATAATAAATATGATTAACTTCCAGGAGAAACAGATTGGAAGATACTAGTGATTAATGTAGAAGATCCAATTGCACCAGAAGTAAACGGTAATTATATTAGTATAAATTATAATTTAATACTTTATCTTAGGGCTGGCAGTATTTTTGGTATCCTTGTAATTACTATTTACTGCCTACTAGTATCCAGTTGTTTCTGAAAATACCATGCCAAAGTAATTACCGAAAACAATGTAAACATGTGTCCCCGATATAAACTATAAAGGGTAATTCTGATATAAATATTCGGAAAATCTATTTTTGGTATCGTGTTAAACAAAATATGGATGTAAATGGTCCATAATTCTACTTTTTCAATTACAGTGAAATCTCAATAAGATGAAATAAATGACAGTACCTTGCCTATTCTACCTAACCTAATCTTAGTCAAAAAAATTTCATTTTCCTTGAATTTTTACTAATTGTGGTTCCACTGTATATGGTAGTCAACAATTGCAAAACGGACGATGAACTTTTGATCTAAAACAGCTTGTAGAAATAAACTTTTTTATAAACTCCCACCTTCCTCGTATAAGAAATATTTTATTACCTTTTTTAAACAATAATTACATTAAAAAACCATTATTTTTAATAGGAATCATGAACTAAGATAGTATGGACTGGTCAGGACAAGGCAGGTGGGTGGGTGGTGAGTGATTCTATTTTGTCACGGTAATTTAGTATGGTGGGGGGAGGGTGGGAATTAAGCGATAATTTTCTGTTTGTTATTACGATTTTGGCCACTGTGTCCAGTCATACTATCTTAGTTCATTATATAATTATTACATTTTCATAGGTTGGAAAGATTGTTCTAAATTTAACATAGTTAATAAAGATATGGATAGGACATAATGGTTAGGCTGTCTTCGAGGGGAACAATTGAGGCCAAATAAAGTTACCTATATCGAGTATCGACTATCATTAATATAAAGGAGCCTCAATTGCCATCCCCTCCGGGAATGCGGCCTCAAATATATTTAACATGGGCGTGGCTTATCCATGTCTTTATTATCTATGAAAATTGAAATTTAATGATAATACCGGATAACTGATAATACAGCCTACAGGTAGTAAACTGTTACTAGATACCGGTATTTAAATTTGATATACTACCAGCCTAACCTTATCCTTTTTTAAAAATATTTATTATTTGTATGAACTAATTCTACTATCCTGCTAATTTTTATAATATGGTTTTATTTCTAGACATTAAAGACATTGAAAAACATTTTCCTGGTCTACTAAAAGCCACTGTAGAATGGATGAAGATCTACAAGATTCCAGATGGTAAACCTGAGAATAAGTTTGCGTTTAATGGTGAACCCAAAGATGCGGAATTTGCTTTAAAAATAGTGAGTGATACTCATGAATACTGGAAAGCATTATTACAAAAAGAAAACACTAACGGTTTATCCTGGTAAGGACATTTTTAATGCAAACAATATAATCAATGATATATTTCCATAACTATGTTGTTGAATATAATGATTGATTTTAGTGTGAACACAACATTGAATAATGCTTCAACTATTGATGACGAAAAAGTTCAAGCAATATTATCGGAGAGTTTGCCACTATCCGAGCCAAGCCCATTATTACCAGAAGGTAAATTAAATAGTTTAATTTTAATAATAAAAAAATTAAGTTCTTATTTTTAACGATTCAGTATGATTTTTGTCTAAAAAAAACTTATATCATAATATAATATAGTATAAACTTGTGTTATTAATTGAATGATACCAACTAACTAAATTATATGGAAATATTTGAGGGGTCGTGCCTTGCTTTTTAAATTTTAAAATGCATTATATACACTCAATTGTGTAAGTATTAGTGCACATATGAGATTTAACTTTTGATCACGAGGATAGATTAAACTATAGAGTAATAATATAATTAACCCTGCAAAACACTGCCCTGACAACAAACAAACATTTTTTTCTCTACCTTAATCCTAAAAACCCTGTATGACAGTTCACTTGCCTAATTACGATTTGGTGGAATATTATCTTGGTAAAATCTGAATTATGATTAATTGTTGCCAAGCAAAACTCAACCAATATAATATTTTATTTTTCCCGTTAAAAACGATTTGTCAATTTCAATTTTTTCCCGTGGAATATACACCATTGCCTTTCTTTTTTCAAAAACTGATTAACATATTTCTACACATAATATTGAACCAGTTAATTGCAGTTGATTTGGATCAAATACCACTATATTTGTAAGCCAATCATCAAATAATATACTCTGTCAAAAATATGTCTCACATTTTCTTTTTAATAATAGCAGGTATTTAAATTAAAACATTTTATAAAGGAATCATCTTGGCAAATATATGGATATATTTGACAACCTTTTGTTATGTACCTTATAGATCTATAATATAGAACAATAATCTCAAGTTTTTCCTGTGGCACATTTTTTTTCGCATGTACACTTAAATATCTCCTTAACATTTTATGTTGGAACATCAGAATCATCAGACATTCAATTTCTTAATAAATATATATATTATATTCATTACTTAGTTTTTATAAATTTTATGTCTTAAGGCTCTGTCAAACAGAACACATTATAAGGCGCGTTAAAGCAGTAAATGGCTCGTCGGCGTGGTGCTTTCACGCGCGTGAATAACATCGCGTTGTAACAAATTACAAAATCACGCGACGTGAAAATAACGCTTTCTGTTTGGCAGAGCCTTTAGTGTATTAGATAATACTTGATTAATATTGTTTAATATCTCAATGGTTTTTACAGTTGATAACTTATGGTTCTGCATTAGGTCTAATGACATGACCTTTAAATTGTAGTTTTGCAGCTCGATAAAATAATTTTATTTAGTTTTACATATATGTTGTTACCATTTCTGTTGCAGTTGATAAATGGCATTTTGTAAAATTATAAAATTATTACTATTCATTGGATCAATTGCTTGGTGAGATTAGAAAGTGGGATCAAAATAAATAATTTTTTGGAAAATATTACAATTGTTGTATTTAATTATAATATAGAACCCATATTCATTCCTGACTAAAGTTACAACATCCAAATTATTTAATAAAATATATTAGTGTTTTTTTTTATGTGATACACAAACATTGTATCCTCATGATAAACTTGATGTTTTTAAATATGTATTTCAATAAATTGTAATGGTTTTTTGTTCAAATTATAATTACTATTGTCTTTATTTATTAATTAATTGAGAATGATTCAATGATCTCTATTACCTAGTAGTTGGCAATCAAAAAATTTTAAACATAAATTTGTTTGTATAAAAAGCAACTTATGATTATCCTTTTTGATACATGGAAAACTGTGCAAGTATACTTTGTTCATTTCTTGCATGAATGGCAACAATTAAAATACCTATTTTATTTTCATAAATTGTTATTCTTAAGTTATTTTTTTCATTCTAAAATTTTAATATGGTCATGGAAAAGCCAAGTTGTTCACATTCTAAAATTGATACTCTATTTTATTTATTTCTATTTCATTAGTATATTGAATAATGTGAGTAGACACCTATAACTTATGCCATTATTCTTTGAATTGAACATTCTTTCAAATTAAAAAATGTTTTCAGTGTTTCATGCTTTTTTAAAAATGTAATTTATGTATAAAATATGAGTATGCATGGACGTAAATAGGGTCCTCAAATTCATAGGGCTTGAGCCCAAAAGGTTTCAAGAACAAAAAGAGTGGGAGACTTATCTTCCACCCACTACTTACACACAATTGTATTTGATCTATATAATACAATAATTCAAAACTATCACAAATTAAATGTAAATTAATGTATATAAGTATATTTAATGGGTGTAATTAATTAATGTCTAGTCCAAAGATATGTATTTATAATAAATATTTTGTACAAAATGTATATGTCACATTTTTTCTAATTATATAATACAAATATGTAACCAATTGTAACCATTTAGATACACAAAAAAATTTTTTTTTTTGTATGCTGAAAAAAATTACGTGTGAACTATTCTTTAGCTATCCATAGGCTATGGCCTATAGG
>NC_042494.1:99699641-99701546 GCF_005508785.2 Acyrthosiphon pisum
AAGTATTTTTGAGTAGAAAATAGGTCTACTATATATAATAGCTACAAATATACATTCAACTCTCATATTTGTTTTAAGATATAATATTTTTATTGGAAACCGCCATAACGTGACGATCTGATGGATGCTTTTACATAATCTAGTAATCTACCATAATAATGATTACCTATATATTAAAATATCTTTAGGAGGGCTTCAGATGGTTTAGGCAGGGCTAAGCCCTCCTAAGCCCCCCCCCCCCTATTTACGTCTATGTCATATACTTAAAAAACTTCAAGGAGATACCCACGAAAATAATATTTTTAAATCACAACAAAATAATTGGAAATATTATTCTTTGATTTTTTACCTAACTTTGTCCAAAATCGAACTTAAGTATCCATCAACAATAAAACAAGTGTTTATATTTTTTTTATAGATGTTTTGGCTTGTCCGTTAGTGCCAACTCTATATGATTCAAACTTTGTTCAATTCGTTATTTAATAAATAATATTCAATGTATGGGGTACAATACTAAAACATTTTCATCAATCATCTTGAATTTCAAAATACTTGAGCAAGCACCACTTTAAAATACAAATTTTGAAAGATGCTTTCTTAGTGCACAATTACATAATGGTACAAACTACGAAGTTACAGTGAAAATTGCAAGCCTCAAATTATCATTATACCTACTGGCCCTAGTCAGGTCAGTCAGGACACATTCGATTATAATATATTAAAGCCAACTGCAAGATATGCTTGTGATCATGCAAGCAGTATATTTTCAGGTAGGAAATCCACCAGTGATGGATTGCAGACCCCGCGAGGTGCGTACGCAATTATGATTATTTTATTAACAGGTTGTCTATAATCCAGGGACAGTGGTAAAAAAGGGGAATAGTAAGTTCCTACACGAGAGTAGCAGGTAAACAATTACATATGTTAGTTTCTACACGGGCATATGTAAGTTCCTACAGGGTAAAAACCAGGTACCTATGTTAGTTCCTACACGGCGGAAAAAGGTACATAATATGTAAGTGTACCTATATGTGTATATATGTGTAAATATGTATATACGAATAAATATATGATGATTATATATTATATAATACAAATCGCATAACACATTTTCACAAATAAGCATGCTTATATGCATATAATAATTAGATTTGTTATTGAAACTTTATACGCTGGTATACTGCCCTCCTAGTGGAATAAGCACTAAGACCTAACCTTGGTACTAACTTCAATTATTATTTTTTTTTTAATTTGAATAATTAAATTTACTAAGATAAACATACAAATGCAATTAACATTATTTTATTTTATTTATTAGTGTGATATTTCAATAGGTGGAATGTGCATTGTACACTAATTCAGGAAATAGTTTTAAATTTTAATTCATATGAATGTGTACCATCTATAATAAAAAGTTTCCTTATGGAGATACTGCATTTTAAAAGTTTATTTTTCTTTTAATACACGATAATACTAGATAAAAATGCAGTATCTCCTTAAGAATGAAAAAAAAAACAAAAATAATGATCTAAGTACAAAAAAAAATATTCAAAAAATTAAGGATGCCTATCACTAATAATTAATTTTTAAAAAAAGTGGGTAAAAATAATGATTAATATATAATACGCCGAAAAAGAAGATTTTATAAATGAAAAAATTTCAGATTATAGAACAAGCAAAATAAATCAATTCGATTATGTTAAATTATTAAGTTATAGAAATAAACCTCATAAAATATAAGTTTTCATTTTTATTATATTTTTTACTTTTTATATTATATTATATTCAATTATGAAAAATTAAAATGCATTATACGATTTTTATCACATTTTTTACTCATCATATTATATTTATTTGTGACGATGCGTTATGAGATTTTTTACTCTTTATATTATTTTATATGTA
>NC_042494.1:99703372-99704548 GCF_005508785.2 Acyrthosiphon pisum
AGCATCTAAAGTTCAAATATTGACAAAATACGTAAAAATGACGAAAATTTGCAAATTATTTTTAGTTAGAAATTCATGAAAAATTTTCTTTTTAAATCTAAGATTTGAAAATGTAATACAAGATTCCTCATAAGTTTGTCTACCTTTTTAAAAAAAAAATTTCTACAAGCAAGTCAAGTTAAATTTTTATGAGCGTTTGAAATTCATATTTTTACAACATTTGATATTCACTCGATTTCTCACGTAACGATTTTCTTATTTTGTTGTAATTAAAAAACAAGTGACTGTAGATACTTGAAAATTTCACTGAATGTTTATATTAGTATTTTCTATATGCGATACATTTTGAAAATAATTTGACTCTTTTTGAGCTGTTTATGGACATTGTCAGTTTTCAATTTTTTTAGTTTTTTTTTCTATAAATATCAATTAAGTTTTATCTGTTTGGCCAAAAAGTGTAAAAAATTAATACAAGGCTCCTGATATATTGTTACAATAGCAGTTGAAAAATATTAAAAATACATAGGCACAATTTTTTTTTATAAGCATTTAAAGATCGAATTTTGACAAAATTTAATAATTATTTGGTAGTTAAAAATATATAAAATGTTCAACTTTTATACCTAAGGATTGAAAATATCAAACAAGATTCCACGTACGTAGTTAATTCTGTTACCAAAAAATCTAAAAAATACATAAGCACAGTTTATTTTTATAGTCATTTTAAGGTCGAATGTGGACGAAATTATATATTAAAAAACCTAGAAAAACTATTTTTGTTATTTTTTTTGTGATAGTATTACTCGTGAGTACTTAGCTAGGAAACTTCTAAAGTATACTATTATATGTATCTATGATAGTATCACGGTTTGTTGTTGATGTATAACGCGTTATAAGTACCTAGTAAGTATAAGTACCTAATGAATATTGTGATATGATTAATTTGGAATTTATTATAGATACCTATTATTGGTAAATTTTTTTTTTAATACCATAGATAAGTATATAATATATCTTATACCTGGACTGACATACCGTCTCCGCTCAGAATCGTTTTTCTTATACAGTGATATTATATCATTGAATTTAAATTTAATACTATCCATTATACAGTGACCCACTTGTAACCTACTGTACAGCAGAGCGACATCCACTTACCCACCTTTTTTATTTTGT
>NC_042494.1:99704598-99705512 GCF_005508785.2 Acyrthosiphon pisum
GAGATACTGAAGTTGAAAATCGTAGCATTATATCAACTACTTATCGTGTACACAGACACAAAAAAAATAAAAAAAATTAAAAAAAATAAAAATAAAAATAAAAAAACACACATCATTGTAAAATCAATACATTCATCGTTCCACTCAGAATCTAAAATTGAAAAAATACATCATGAATCTAATAATTTAACACCTCTTCAGTGTTGGGAAATATCTAGATAAGTTATCTAGATAAAAATTATTTATCTTTTATCTTATCTAGATAATTTTCTACTCAGTTATCTTTATCTTCATCTAGATAAAATTCTAGTTATCTATGAGTACTTATCTAGATAATTTATTTAAATGAACTAAAAAAAAATTTGAAAATTTAAAATATTTTTATTATTTTATTTTTTCTATTTTTCATCTATTACATAGAAAACACGTTTAGTAATATGCATTATAATACCATGATTTTAATATTTATTAATATTCATTGTTAGTCTGGAGTTTTACATCGTAAACAATGATGAAACCCAAAAATAGAAATATGTAATGGGCATGTTAGTAGGTAAGATTGTAAGAACAACTAATAACAGCAAAAGCAAAAACATCTATCCCTGCTACCCGCCGGCCACCATGAATGATGATGGTCTCATTAACTGATACCCGTTTTATAGAATTGTGTAAAAAGTATGAAAAATAATTATTGTTTTATGCCGACAAAAATAAAATAACATTCATGGATATTGGACTCATAAGCATAATAATATTATAATAATATTAATTTATAACAATTTAATATTTATAAAACCCTATTAGAATTCCCGGTATTTCAGTTATCGCTTAACCGATCTGTACGACCTCTGTTCTCTGCTTTAAAAATTTTAAATTATGTACTTTTTTTACCTGTAGACTCAAGTAGGTATACT
>NC_042494.1:99705612-99706198 GCF_005508785.2 Acyrthosiphon pisum
TGTGAACTATTCTTTAGCTATCCATAGGCTATGGCCTATAGGATTTTAAAAATTAACCAAGTTAATAACTTTTACATAACAATTGATATAATGTTTATTTAAAACGGTCCAGTCGTTTTTTGAGGCTATATAACTTTAGTGTTATAATCCAATTTTTCCCGTGACAAAATTAAAAAATACAAAATTTAGATTGTATAAGTGAAGGTACCTATATTGGTTTTGGTGTATCTACTTACCTCAGTTAACAGGCAAATTTGCGTCACTTTTTGAACTAACTCGACTAATATGGACAGTTAATTTGTGGTGGATTGTATAATATAGCACCTTGGTAATAATAGTTGGTATAAATCGAACGTGGTTCAAACTACTCTTTGAACTTTCCTAATATCTCCAAGAACAATTTGAAATTTTCGCAAAATCGGTTAAGTATTTTTTGAGTAGAAATAGGGTCTACTATATATAATAGCTACAAATATACATTCAACTCTCATATTTGTTTTAAGATATAATTTTTTTATTGGAAACCGCCATAACGTGACGATCTGATGGATGCTTTTACATAATCTAGTAATCTACCAATAATATG
>NC_042494.1:99707947-99709882 GCF_005508785.2 Acyrthosiphon pisum
CAAAATACTTGAGCAAGCACCACTTTAAAATACAAATTTTGAAAGATGCTTTCTTAGTGCACAATTACATAATGGTACAAACTACGAAGTTACAGTGAAAATTGCAAGCCTCAAATTATCATTATACTGGCCCTAGTCAGGTCAGTCAGGACACATTCGATTATAATATATTAAAGCCAACTGCAAGATATGCTTGTGATCATGCAAGCAGTATATTTTCAGGTAGGAAATCCACCAGTGATGGATTGCAGACCCCGCGAGGTGCGTACGCAATTATGATTATTTTATTAACAGGTTGTCTATAATCCAGGGACAGTGGTAAAAAAATTAGCATTAGGTATTTAGGTATACCATTTTTACTAAGTTAGATGGCTTTGACCATATTATATAATATACAGGTAAACAGTTTTATATTCAATCATAATTTATAAATCATAACTAATAGCAATAAACAAAAATATATTATTTTAATATATTGTTTTTAAAATAAAGAATGTAATTGTTTATGAGGTTAGGTTATTACATTGAATTTTACATGAAAAATAAACTATACATTTTGTCTTTTAACCTACCAAAAATACTATTTTTTTAATGTCTATTCTAGGTTAAAATTTAAAAGTAAAATAAACAATATTTCATTCTCTTATTATATTATATATTATGGAGTCATATTAAATTAGACCGAAAATTATCAAAAATGAATTCAGATTTTGAAACTTCAAAGTTGAAATAAGAAAAAGTAAATTAATCAAAATAACTTTTAGTAGGTATAAAAGTAATTTTGTAATTTTAATTTAAACTAAAATAATCATCAGTTAAGTATTAAATTATGGACCTATAATATGATTTTTATAGAAAAAAATCTTTGTATACCTATATTGAATAATTTCTGGTATAAATGTCAGTAGTTCACGCTTAATTTTACAACTCACGAGGCCACAGCTACAGAGTAAGCTAGTCAAGGATCTAAATGCTGTATGTATTGGAATCTATTGAACAATGACCATTCATTTCAATATTCTTTTCAATAGAAAATTATGTACCTTGTACAAATTACCTATATATCAAAATTAATTTACAAGAACCTATAATTTAAGATAATATATTGAGGCCAGGAACCAAAACCGGAACCGAAAAAAACCGGTTAACCTTAAAAATTTAGGAACCGTTACTGGAACCGAAACCTTTATTTCCAAAAATGAAAAACCGTAACCGTAACCTTAATTATAAAAAGGTTATTTAGGCTAGGGTAGACTAGTTACTTGGACTAGTAAAAGTAAGACTATAGAAATGACTATTTTGTTTGTTCGTTTGCAGGTTCAGAAAAATAAAAGTTAAATCTTTTAATGTTTTAGATTCTGAGTGGAACGATGAATGTATATTGATTTTACAATGATGTGTGTTTTTTTATTTTTTTTGTGTCTGTGTACACGATAAGTAGTCGAAATAATGCTTCGATTTTCAACTTCAGTATCTTGTTCGATAAGTGAATATCGTTGGTGCATTGGGGAGGCCAAAATTTAAAATTCTCAGTAATTTTCAAAAGCGCCAAAAAAAACCAAAGAAAAATTAAGGAAAAACGGGAATTTTTACGCAAAATCGATTTTTCACAAAATTGAATTTGGTTTTTGGTGTAACTTTAAAAAAAATGACCGTAGATACATGAAATTTTGACTGAATGTTTATATTAGTATTTTCTATACACCATAACATTTTCAAAATATTTTGACTTATTTTGGAGCTCTTTACGGACATTGTCAATTTTCATTTTTTTTTTGTTTTTTTTCTAAAAATATCAATAAAATTTTATTTGTTGATTAAAAAAGCTTGAAAATTTAATAAAAGGCTCCTAATAGTATATTGTTTCAAAAGCAGATGAAAAATATTAAAAATCCTTAGTCACAGTTTTTTTTTATTAGCATTTAAAGTTCAAAA
>NC_042494.1:99710877-99723922 GCF_005508785.2 Acyrthosiphon pisum
GTTACCAAAAATCTAAAAAATACATAAGCACAGTTTATTTTTATAGTCATTTTAAGGTCGAATGTGGACGAAATTATATATTAAAAAACCTAGAAAAACTATTTTTGTTATTTTTTTTGTGATAGTATTACTCGTGAGTACTTAGCTAGGAAACTTCTAAAGTATACTATTATATGTATCTATGATAGTATCACGGTTTGTTGTTGATGTATAACGCGTTATAAGTACCTAGTAAGTATAAGTACCTAATGAATATTGTGATATGATTAATTTGGAATTTATTATAGATACCTATTATTGGTAAATTTTTTTTTTAATACCATAGATAAGTATATAATATATCTTATACCTGGACTGACATACCGTCTCCGCTCAGAATCGTTTTTCTTATACAGTGATATTATATCATTGAATTTAAATTTAATACTATCCATTATACAGTGACCCACTTGTAACCTACTGTACAGCAGAGCGACATCCACTTACCCACCTTTTTTATTTTGTGTTGTGACTTGTAATTCGTCGACGTAAAATCAGAGAGTCATATCAACACTATCAACCAATTAATTATTAATAGAAATAAACCCTAGTGGAGTGAAAATATATTGGGAAGACAGATTAACACTGGGAGCGCTGTCGACGCCTATCGTACTGATGGTTGGGCGGGTTCCCCCCTACGTAGAGTCGGGAGATTGTATGTATTTTCCCGACATTTTGCTTTAAGTGAAGTGTATTTGATAATATTAGTAGAAATTATACTTACCAATGTATACAGCACGGTTTAAGATAGAATCTATCTAAAACCGTGGTATACAGTTAGCTATAAAAGCGTATAAAGTATATCTATACATCCCTAACCGGAAGGTATAAATTGTTTCCACCAGAGCGCGTTTTGTTAATCTGCTTCCCCAATAGTTATAAATAATAATACGGGCAAAATATTATTCAACATTGTAAAACTAAAAATAGTAGATAAGAAAATCCATTAAATTCTTACCATGTGATGGAATAAAATAGCTTAATCTACCCAAAGAAATATTTACAGTATTATCCAATATTCCTATAGATTGCCTATAGGCTGATATTTATATATATTATTATATTATATTATTTTAATAATTATTTTTTTAACTTTTCATAATACCTTCTATTTTCATGAAATAATTACAATTTAAACATGAATAAATAAATTATTTCAGACTATTTTTATAATAAATCTTTAATAATCAGAAATCAAAATTAACCGGTTCTAGAACCCTTATATATTTTTTTAGAAAACCGAAACGAAACCGGAACCCTTCAACAAATTAATTTAATAACCGGAACCGGAACCGAAACACCCTATAGGTTCCAGTCCCTGATAGAGGCAGAGTTCCATTCTCTAGTATTGAGTGAGCTAATTGCTGATATAAGCAACTACAAAGTTTGTCACTTGGCCAGATGCACATCATACAAAATTCTAAGCTATTATTTAAATAGCCACTTTTAAAAACCACTTTTTATAGAGACCATTGAGTATTTGAGTGTTTGATTGTATCTATACGTGCACACATCGAGCCACAAATAATTATATTATTGTACACAATTTTATAATTTTGAAGGTTTATAGGTAGGAAATAACATTGACAAGTACTCAACATACAACTATATAGGTCATAATAATATGTCAACTATAGTATAAAACATACTAATAATGTAAATTTATTATTTCATTGAATATTATATATTATTCTTAATTTGATGTTATGTCTCATAAAGATATTTAAAATATGTTGTCATAAAAATGTTAATAAAAATTTTTAAATTACACGAGTCTATACAAAATGTTTCATCGCAAGTCCAAAACTTAGAAAACAAAAATAAAATCATTAACAGTATAATTATCATAATATACTTATACATACATGCATTATTAATTATTTTTTATAATAATAAAAAGAATAAACACTTGAATAACATTTTAACAGCAACAAATTGCCCACTTAAAATCAGAGTGAATCAAACACAAGACAAAATGTTATCACATATTGATATATAGAATTAATCAGATAGTGTCTAGTATTTTGTTCTGTCCAACGAACGCTGTTGAACAGAATAACGTATTGGTAACCCATATAATAACAGTAATAATATTAGAAACTAAGAAAATTTAATATTTACTAAGGTGATATTTGTACTGGTTCAACTACACGTTATCGATGAAACCATTTTCAGTGAACAAATATTGAAAAACAAAAAGATAAGTGCAAACGGTAGCAGGCAGACTTTAAAAGTTTACAGTTTGTTGTTACCATCAATAGCATAATAATTATAATTAATCAACTTTCATACTATTCATTAATGACTAGTATATATTATTCTCATCGGGTCAATGGCAAGCTATGAAAAATGTAAAATTATTGTGGTGTATGTGATATGCTTTACCAAGTATTCAGATACTAAAATATTCATAGTAACTACGTAACATGATACGTTTACCACCGATCCGACACATTAGCTGAGAGTAAAAAATCTTTATAAATAATATTTGTAAAGAAATAGAATTAAAACAGAACGTCTCTTTCAAATTTTTCAAAACTGGGTTATGCAACTACACGTCCCACAGTTATGTTAGGGATTGTATAATAATATAACATAGTTATTATATAAAAAGGCAATTTAAGCAGAATGGAAGAACGAGGCATGTAGCATTTATCTACATCTGCATATTACATGTACACATAGAGTTGTTCAAGTATATCACTGCCGACCTTAGATATAAGAACACCTTGGAATTGCTGTTCTCCGATTTGATTTTGCAAAGCCAACAACTGTGAAGCAATCAAAAGTTATTATTAGTAAATAGTAATCTGTTTCACTTTAACATCAATAATCAAAAATTAAGTATAAATGAGTGTTAAGAGCCATCCTTTACAGTTGGTAAAATACCACTTATAAAGAAAATAGCGCCTTAGATAATGTTTACTTACTTGAGATTGCAGGTATTTATGGAATGGTATGCAGTGAATAGGGTCTTTGAGCGACAGGCATCTTTGACGTTCGTTGTGTTCGGTTTCGTACTGATATTCGCACTCGGAATTTGCCCGTGAGCTTACATTGGAGCAATCGTCAGTCATTAACATGGAACTATTTAAACAAACAAGTAAATCTAATATAATATATAGACTAGTGATCTAATAATTATTTTATTTTATGATGACAAACCATATTTATGATATTTTTGTGTATTGAAAATTACAAAATTAATAATCTACTCACTCTGCATAAATTCCATCATCAGTCTTTCTCATTATGTCATTTAAAGTTTCTACACACACCGTTATGATTTCTTTAAATAATTCTAAAATTGGTCTAAAAAAAAATTAAACAATATTATGAACAATAAATTCAAACAAACAAATTAATAACTTACTTTTTTTGACAAGTTAAAAGTGATGCTAAAGCAAGACATAATAATTTTCTTCTATCGTTTTGTACAATTTGATTCATTCGTTCTAACCAAACTTCAATTATTCTATTAAGTACATTATCAAAATTCATTAAATTTCCATTTTCCGTCATACATAAATGTTCTACAACCTACAAACAATTAACCATTTAAAATAAATTTTATACAAATCAAAATTAGAAATTATTTACTTTAATAAAAATACTTGAATCATTTAATATAACTCTAGAAATTAAAGATAACCGGCAACTATTTATGGCCAAACCCATTTCACCAGAACATAAACACCTGAAAAATCAAGTAACTTTTTAAATAAAATAGCTCTTTTTTTAATTTATCTATAAATATTATTTTTATTTTCAATATGCCTTTAAAACAAATTTAATAATTCTTACTTTAAGTTTTGTCCTAAAACGACCATCATTAACTCAATAGTTTGTGGTAAATTTACTTTTATAATCGTTTCATATAACGATAATATACAAACAATTCCTTCATCTTTTAAATCATTCATTAAAGATGTAGTTAAGCTAAATAATTGAGTACCATATTCCTGAAAAAAAAAAAAAAATGCCAAATGTTAAAACAATAAATATAATTTATAATTATTGATAATACTCTTTAAATTCAAAACAAATGATTTAAAAAATAAAGTAAAAAAACAGTGAATATTATATAATTTATTTGTTTAAAACATTTTGTACACATTATTTAATATTATTTTGTTCATAAATATATATATACACATTGTTTTTAGATTACAAACAATAATACTTGCCGATATGACCTTATCTGGTGCAATTAGAACATAAGCTTCAAGTATCATTAATCCAGTTTTTAGATGTTCAGTAGAGTAATCTATAAGTAAAAAAACCATTAATAAAATTAATTTAAGTAGAAAAAATTCTAATGCTATGCTTACCTAATAATGGAAGAAGATAATTGATTAAACTTAGCATGTCATCATTATATGTTGCACATGATTCAATGTACGATAATAACAGCTCAAGACCATCTTCTTGTAAATAAATGTATGCTTTTTCTTTAATGTCTACACTATATCGAATAATAGGAACTAGGAATGGGGTCAGTTCGGCACTTTTTGTTCGGATGGCCTAAAATTTAAAAATTACAAAAGAAATAAGTATAAGCAGCTTATACTAAATTAAGCTCTTATGAGGGAACAGCAGTATTATACATATTAATTCTGAGTTTAGATGAACAATTAACAGAAGCACAAACACTATACTCTGGTTCAACGAGAGTGCACCCCTGCGGCGACCAAAACTCGTTGTAATCCACACATTCCCTTCATTTAACCAGCACAACCGCTGCCGTTGAAAACATGTTCAGGTACTCTGTGGTGGGAGAGTTTAGACATCAAGACGGCGGAACACATTCATTTGGATATGCCAGCGAGTTATGCTCTCTCGTTGATCAGAGTATAGATTGAAGTAAAAGAAAGCTTTGTAAAGAAAATCTAACATGACTAACCTAATCAGTTTGTCTTTTTATTTTTTTAGCAAGACAAATTAAACAACATAGTTATTAAGTAAACAAATAAAATATTATACTTACTCGTACAATTTGAGTTAATGTGGAAATAATTGCACAGCGTAACATGTGATGGTCATCTGAATCTGTCCATAATTTGGGCAGATACTGAAGTAATGAATCAAAATAAGGTTCTACCATCGGACCTAATCGTTCCACCATAAACGACATGACATGTAGCACATTTAACTGAAACATTTACATAACACAGAATGAATAAAATATATATTATACACAATGTGTTTGAATAGTGTTTAAAAATGTTAACTATAATGGAGACATGTTAATACCTTTGTGTCACATTCTCGGACACTAACTAAAAGTTTATATAACGAGAATGCCATTGGTTCCAAGTATTCAATAAAATGCTCAGAACTAAAATCAAAGTCATCGATTGCACAACGTAAAGTAGACGTCGCAGCTAAACGAACGGCCATATCTTGTTCAGGGTTTAAAAGTCCAATAAGAATATTGTAAAGTTCAGGTCTGTATTCAGGGTTCAGTCTAACTGTAAGCCATTGACCAATCAACCATGCCACACGTCTCTTCAATACACGTGAATGACCATGAGATTCCATTAACTCCTGGCGTAATGTTGTATTAAACCAATCGTCAAAATTTATCTAATACAAACAATCAAGTAACAAAATCAACAAATAAGTCAAATTTCTTTTGGTTAGCTTCACTTAAAAATAATATATTTTACTATTTTAGAACAATAAATCTTAACACAAGAGAGCATATTTTTGTATTTCATCGAATTGTAAAAATTTAAGCCTCGATCTGCATTGTTCTAATACATTTATGATATACACCATTGTTGATCACGTCAAGTCTTTTTAAAAATTTTTTTTGTTGATTAAAAAGTGCAAAAAAATATTACCAATGGATTAATAATTGTTTACCCTTTCACTGCTTCAGACGTACTATTACGTCCCTGCATTTTATAATATTCTCATTTGCTGGTAATCATACAAGTTTAGGAAGAAATCTTGGCTCAAATTTTTTTAAACTTAAATAATAAGAACATATAGATCCCAAAATTAAAAATTAAAAAAAATAATATCAGAAATATCACTTTTTGCATTTATTTTATGTAGCATACACAGGTTTCAGTGGATAAATAATAAATATTAAATAGTGTAACAGTGAAAGGGTTAAATTAAAAATATATCAAATATAAGTTAAACACAGTATTATTTGACAAATGCAAATAATAGCTGAACTGAGAATATAAGAGAAATAATGTACCATGGACAGTGTGAATGTGTGTTCATAAATTTTGTATAGGTACAATTGATACAAATTTTCCAAAGACTATCATAGATTGATATGTATTTTTATACTTACAATATCAAACATCTCAAATGCAGTAAGTCCAAATGCATTATAAATGGCATCTTTTTTTAAAACTGCTTCTAAATTAGTAGGGTCAACAAACTCCCTATTTGACTCAATGGTTGCCGCAAGTCTAGGTGTCAACAGCTCCCTGAACTCGTGGAATAATGACATAAATAAAGATTCTGTACACGCCTAAAAAATACAATTAATTTGTTTCAATTATATTTGTTAAATCACTAAATAAATGTCCAAAAAAGCATTTACTTTTAAATTATACTTCCAATATTCTCCTACTTCATCAGTAGCTATAATAATAAATAAGTAATTAGAATTCAACTAAAAATGGTACACTCAATTAATTAACTTTAATTAATGGTTATAACTTATAACAAACTACTTACCAAACATTTCAGGATCACTATCCCATATTTCTAATTCCGCTGGTGTTAGTAAAAAATACTTATATATTAATTGTTGACACATTATCATTAATCTATCAGATTTGAATACAGAAGCTTTATGTTGAACAGCTGAAGCTGATACTTGTTTTGCAGTTTCTAAGACAGTGTTAAAACATACTATATTATGTATTATATATCAAAATTAAATTTGATTGAATAAAAGTTATGTTAGAAAATATTGAGATAGTAGTATGTAATAGTTTACTTTTAGACAGTTAATATTTGATAATCGCACATTGTATACTTTAATCTAATAGGTACACATTTATAATTATATTTGTAATTTTAAAGAATTCAAGTTTCAGTTTTCAGATCAGTTGATTGAACACAATTATTTTTAAAAATAAAATAGCTCACCATCCATTTGACAAATAGGGCCATTAGTACGTGGTAATTTATACTGAGGACAAATTAATATTAATTTGGTTAAGTTAAAAAGCTGTATTAAGAATCTCTCAAAGACAACAGTGTTTCCATCAGCAGTAAAACCATAGAAATAAGCCAGTTCAACAGTTGGTTGAATGAAATCCAGATATTCAGATGGATGATCTTCTAAGATTGCCATTAGCATTTTAAACATACGACATACAAATTTTTCAACTAAATCAGGATAGTAAGCACCTAAAATAAAAAATAGTTTACAATTTCAATTCAATTGCACTTCAAAATTTAATTAACTTACGACAAGCAATAATAGGCCGAACTTTATTGAAAATAGCCAAAATAAATCGTTTGACATCACTGGGATAAGGTGATTTAAAACCATATAATACAAAATTGGACAAAATCTTTTGAGTATAAAATGCATCTTCCAAAAGTTTGGCAACTGGAGGAGATGCATTTCCATGTTCCATCTGTATGTAAAAGAAACATATTATATTAAATTTGTAATACATATTATTACAAATGTGTTTATAGAACTTACCTCTTTAATAAAAGCGTCTGTTCTTTGTTCCCAATGGCTATAAAAATTTGGGAATAGTTGGCTGGAAGCATCTTGGAAGAGTTTTATACTATCATACAATCGTTTGCCCGCTAATGATTTGACCACATGATGCATAGATAATAATGCACGATTCTGTGGATCGTATTTAATACGTTCTATAAGCTCTGGCATCAAATCTCCCCAATCATATGGCCAATCTAACCTAAAAATTTAAAAAGATAACATTTTACAATTGACTTAACATATCAACAAAGTTCAAGGAATGGGCAAATCAAACAAATTAATTAAAAGAAATATTTTGAAAAATGTAAAATATGTAAATAAAACTTATGTTATTTTGTAATCATAATTCTTAAGGATTGACTTGATAGTTAAATTCTAATAGTTAAAAAAATGTAATTCCACATATTGAAATACTGGTGTAGGTTAGCTAATTATATTTAATAGACTAATTAACAATTAAAATATTTGTAACAACAATGCCATTAGTAGCATAGGTATTAAGAAATTGGTTTTACAATAACTTTTTAATTCACATTAAATAGTGAAAATTATATATTATTAGATCATTGAAACTACACAAATGATTAATCTATAAATCATTAAGATTTTGTTATAACATATGGATGCTTATGAACTTTCTCAACTTACTTTGGTGTTTTTTCTATTAAAAAAAAACTACTAAGAAATGGAAAGAATTCAATTTTAAGGTTTAAATTACTACTTAAAAGTACTAAATGCTGGAATTGTGCTATTTTAAATATGTTATTATAATATCACACATTATATTAAAATCTGTGATAATACTATACGCTATTCAGAATAAGATTGAACCGCTTCGTGCATCAAGACTGAGCCGCCGAACAGTGCCTGACCCCCCATGCGATGGCTATGAGTTCTGTGATTGGCCGACAGTCATCGGTTGTCAGACACCTATGCTAACGCTCTCACTGATGTCCGGATTGTGACGGGGATGCGTGGAAAAAACGTGTTTTAGTTAACCAAGTGGTTCAATCTTATTCTGAATAGTGTATGCTATAAATATTTTCTTTGAAAAATGAGAAGAAAAAAACTTAAAAATCACATGTTAATATATCATAATAACATTAAGATAAACTTTAAATAATGATTGATTTACAAATCAAAATATTTTCTCCACATTTGTATTACAAAAATATCTAAGAAAAAATTATATACCTCGCAACTCTACCAATGATCACACTGACTTGAGTGGCAAGTCGAGGGACAGGTTCTGATAAATTTGTTAATAACATTTTCCTTAGAATAACTTTTTCTTCTTCAGAAATACCACTATAAAAAATCATGATTTTACTAATTAATAAACTTAATGCTATATGATAGGTACATACTGTTCAATGTTTTTTCTCCAATATTTTTCTACACCTTGTTTAAAACATAGAATTGACATCCAACGAACATTTAAATCTAATGATTGATTTGAAAATATTCTCTGAAAATCAATAAATATGTACACCATCAATAAACATGTACCTTATACTATGAAATATGAGTAGGTAGTCAAATTTATTTTAGTCATAGAAAAATCATAACTTACGAATAACACTGAATAAAATCCTGGTTCCACTTCCCATTCTTTAAGCTTTTGCTCAGCAGGTTTTAACATATCAGGATGTTGACTACTCGCCTGCAGGAGTGTTTCATAAACCAACTGTTCGATTTCCATTTTGATTATGTAGACGGTTAACAATTAATCTGAAAATAAAATAAGTTATTGATCTACAAAAAAGTTATTTGGATCATATATGTCAACAAACGTAAAAAAAACATTGTTATTTAACAGGTACTATTATGATATTATAATAATTATAATAATAGCTAACAAAAAATTACAATTGAAACAGACATGCTTAAAAATGTTAGTTTAGTATTAAATAATATTGAAATGTATCCCAAAAGGTTTCAACTACCTATTTTGTTTAGGTATATTGAATTTTAAACATTTGAAATGTTTGTTGACTTACAAACAGCAACAGTAAAATTGTGTTAGTCATTCATAACACAAGCCCGACCTGTATCAATTGAATTATATGATGGTACCTACTATCAGTAATAAACTAATAACAATACACCCACATTTAATAACAAAATATGTGTACTTTTTAGGCAAACAATAATTGAATAGTTGAATTTTTGATGTTACTCATATAGATCAAACTCTGTGGTCGATATTGTAAATTTAAGAAATAATTTTTTTCCAAAGATAAGAAACATATGTTAAGTTGTGTCTATCTTCAATCCCTAGTAGAAAAAAATTATACCAATACAAAGTTATACGTCTGGGAATTGACTGTTCGGACTGGGACATGGATTGATGACTCGGACGTTCAATGAGTGATTTGACAAACCAAATTAAACACTTCAGTTTTTACAGCCCGTCTGCAGAACGGGATGTTTTGGAATGAGTGCACTCCTTGGGTCTGTCTAAAGCCGATTGTGGACCCGGGAAAAAAATATCGGAAAAAACGACCCTTCCTCCGGAACTACTGACAATTGTTACTATTTGGGGGTTCGGTTCGAGGGATGGAGGCTGGTAATAAAGAAAATATTATGGGGATACCTGGCTGGTCGATTACTATCCTTCAAGGCGTGATCAACGGGAAATCCGTGAACAGGTCGTCATCGCACTATCTCGCACACAAACAGAACGCGAGCGCACACACACTTTCGAGACGACTGTCGTGTGTATAACGTAAATACTAAATAACGTCGTAAGTCGCAGCAATGATTACACGGAAATTGCACCGACGGTGATCGATAAAATACTTTATTATTAATAGTAGCAGTAGTTGTAGTATATAGGTAAATAATATTATTAAGATGCGGCGTTCTACGTTCACGTTGTGTACTAATTGTGTTGTTGTCGATGGCAGTGATTAGTGATTAGTGAGAACAAACTATTAAAGGTAGACTATGAAGTTTTGAGTTTTGACGAGTGGCGACTGGTAGTGGTGGGTCGTATGTTTTTTACGGACGTTTATTAATCCTAACCTCATTCCAGTGCGCGACGGTATTTGCTGTGCGTCAGTGGTTCCTAAACCGGCGAAGCGCATGATCGATACGCAACTATAATATCATTGGCGGCGGTGGTGCGTGGTACCCGTGGCGACGGACGCGAGCATTTCGTTAATTCGTTTGTTTATATTTCCAACCGCGAGGATTAAGGTATATAGGTATACTCATAATAAAGTATTCTATGACGAGTGAATTGGCCATTGGGTAATCGTTAGTATTTTCCGTGTAGATGGTACCTATTAAAAATTATTATAATAACAATATTATACAATATAATTTAGTATATTATAATTATTGTACTATTACAGTATTACAATCGTTGCTGCTTCCTCACCATTCGATATAGTTCGTATTTTCGATTCCGTTTTAAGTATATGATAATATTAAACAGGTAAGTAGGTACTGTACCCGTATAATGTCTGCCGACAAGGAAACGGTCCTCAGGCCGCACAAGAACAGTAGCCGGCGGCAGACGTTTGAGATGCCAGGTGGCGAAAGTGAGCGTGCCCGGCAGTCGACCACGCACGAGACTTACCGGCCGCCTAAGACTGTCGCCGAAAAACCACTAGACGATAAAGGTTATTATTGCTTATTATGATAAAAGCCACTGTAAATGCCATTACGGCATTACCTATGTATAGGTATGTAAAGCCGATATCAATGTTGATTTACGGGCTTGCCCCGCGAAATGTAGGTATGTCCACTACTTCACTCATCTAAATTTTAATATTTATATCATAAACTAATAGCCCTAAAGTTGATTTACCACGAATAATTTATCATAATAAATAAAAACCTATTAATGTTAATTGACAATTTTCATAATATATTATATGTTATATTTTAAACGATTTTGAATAAATTGTTTTATTAGATTATATTTGGTTAAAATTTAAATCAATATTGATGAATTTTGTACCTATGTGTGAAATAATGAAAACTGATTGCTTACATTTTCCAGTAACCAACAAAAGGGTCACATAAAAGTTTGTAGTGAAAATGTCTATAATTTTTTTCTTGTGTGACCATATGACTAGGAGGTGGGTGATTAGATTGAATTTAACCATACCTGACTCAGGTCTGCGCATGCCTATGAGCTATATCAAGGCAAATTATATTGCATTTTAGTAATTTTTATCATCGTTCTATTAAATGTCGTAGTCGGTTGAGAATTGAGTCTTTTTAATTTTCCTTTTGGATATTTTAGGTGTTGGTAATTTCAGGCTAAAATGCACTTTACCAACCCCCTTTCCGATATTCAATTTTTTTTCAAATTACTTGTTTTTTATGCTTAAAACAATGGTGTAATTTTTTTTTTACCGGAAACTATTATTTTAGAAGTTATAGCCTTCTAAAGTTTTACGTTTATGTACTTGCGTGCAAGTGCGCAACGCTACTTGACTGCAGCGTCTATAACAAATTTTAATATTTTTTTTCGTATTGGTAACCATCAGCCTGTCATCTACCTGAAGATTGCTTTTTAACAACATTGTTTAATTCCAAGGTCTACCCAGTACCCAAGATGGTTTTACATAACAAATCGAGGGATATTTTCGATTTTTTGTCCGAGCGCAGAGCATCGAGCGAGTGGCAACGCAGACATCACTTTTTTCGCAATAGTTCAGCCGATGAAAAATATAGCATTATGAGTATTTATGGGTTATAATAATATAATCTGAAAACTTCTATTAGCTATAACTTCGAAACTAGATTAGTGCGCCAAATTCTGATTCACCAACAATTATAGGCGCTGTGCGTAACAGTCAAATAGCGTTGCGCGCAAGCACATGAACGTAAAATCGACAACTATGAAAGGCTATAACTTCTAAAATAATAGTTTCGAGTAAACAACTTTAAACCATCGTTATAAACACAAAAACAAATCGTTTGAAAAACAAATTGAAAATCATAAGGGGGTTGGTAAAGTGTATTTGTTCCCAATTTCAATCATAATAACAGTTAATTTGTCATTGACTTCAGTAATTTTTTGCCAAGCAATTTAGATAATATCTTCTGTATATTATACAGTATACGTCCCAGAAGTCACGTATCACCCTTAGTATCTCCGTGGAAAATCAATATATTTAAATGCAATTTTTTTACAGTAATAAGTATGGAAATTTTTTCAAAAATTCAAAAATTATCAAAAACTTTTTTTAGGAAAATAAATTTATTAAATTTCCAAGATAGCCATTTTTGTTTGATCATATTTTTTAAAACAGTGCACAAAAAATGAAAGTA
>NC_042494.1:99724044-99728978 GCF_005508785.2 Acyrthosiphon pisum
TAATAATTAGCCCTAACTTGGGTGATTTTCATTAAATTTTAATATATATTTTTTTTAAACTGTTTTAAAAAATATGATCAACAAAATGGCTATCTTGGAAATTTAATAAATTTATTTTCCTAAAAAAATTTTTGATAATTTTTGAATTTTTGAAAAAAAAAATCGAATATTATGTTATTTAATCAAGATTTCCATACTTATTACTGTAAAAAAATTGCATTTAAATATATTGATTTTCCACGGAAGTACTAAGGGTGATACGGGACTTCTGGGACACACTGTATACCTATTATACATCTTATTTGTTTTTTCTAATTATTAATATTTAATAATGATTTATTATAATGAAAACAACATAAGAAAAAAATGTTTAATTAAAACAAAATAAATATTCATTAATTTTCTGTTACAATAATTTAATAAATAATGCAGTGATATAGCCATATAGGTAATATATTATTGAAATAGTAAAATAAAAATTACAAAATGAAAAGGTTATGGTAGTACGGGTTTATGGTTTATACTTTATATACAAAGGGATATAATGTAGAAACGGTCTATGTTATATAGACTTAAGTGTGCAATATTTTTATGATAATATTGTTGTTAAAGAAATTTATTTAACTACAAATAATTAGTAAATAACTAAAATCGTTATTCTTCGTTTAAATATTATCTAAATTTTTCCAAAATTGAACTAAAAATATCTAAAGAAAAAAAAATTGTGAATAGGTATATACGTTTTAGATTTTTTGGTTACGTATACGTAAATTTGTATACGAACGTGGTTTGTGCAGCCGTGTAGGAAGGACAATGACCCATTCGAATAATATGGTCCTTTTAAGTTCTAAGTGTAAGAAGCCGCGACGACCCCTGCTACTATCACACACGTTAAAACGGTATAATAAATGACTTAGTATTTGTGTATGTAATATGATAATGTATAATAGACTATATGAGTGCGCATAATATGTGTTTACGTGTTTTGGTGCGTCAGATTAGTATTTTTATTTAATTAGTCTAAAGGGTGTATAATCTAAATTATATATAAGATTATTCTACTACTTTATTATATTTTGTGTCTAATGTTTTGGTAGGTTGTAGGTAGATATATAAAAACGTTATGTGAAATATATTAATTCACTCACCTTGATGCTCGTAGTGACGTGTATCTATTGTTCAATATAAAAGTAATGTATTCGTGGATATATCTCCATGGGGATGAATATTGAGTTTGATGCACAGGTACAAATATCGTTTGAGATTTAGGAGCTGAAGCCCTGTTACAGGGCCCCTGTATATAATATGATAATACTGAATAGGCTTAAAAAAATGTAGGATATTTTTTAGTGGTTTATTGACATTTTGGAGGGGAGCTTAGCCCCTAAAGCCTCCCCTATTTTCGCCTATTCCACTTAGTAAAATATGATTAGTATTATACTATAATAATACGTCGTGTTTCATAATTTATTAAAACTAATAAACAAGTTTAAAAAATATTAAAAATAATAGTAATAATTATTAATTGTAAATATACTCGTAAGTAAAAAAAAGGTGGTCAAGTGGGTACCACTCTGCTGTTCAGTAGGTGTCTATAGAGAAGTCACTGTAAGTTGTAACTTGTAACGAATGTGTAAAATTTTAATTCAATGATATAAAATCATTGTATACGAAAAACGATTCTGAGAGAAAACGTCCTATATTATATAAGTAGACCTAAGTGTGTAATACTTTTAATATTGTTGTTAAAGAATTTTATTTTAACTACAATTCAATAACTAAAATCGTTATTCTTCGTTTAAATATTATCTAAATTTGTCCAAAATTGAACTTAAAATATCTAAAGAAAAAAATTGTAAATATATACTTTTTAGATTTTTTGGTTACAGTATGAACTTCTTATGTGAAACCTTATTTTATATTTTCAATCCTTGGCTATATAAATTGAACATTTTATAAGTTTTCAACTACCTACAAAATAATATCCACATTTTAGAATTTAATGAATTTTATCATAGTTCTAACTTCAACCGATCATAAAAAAAATATTGTGTAATTACACTCATTTTTTTTTTATAATTTACACTAACCAAAACTAATGAGGAAGCTTGTATATTATATTTTCAAGTATTTCGACAAAGTGATAATTGTTTATCGATAATAATTTAAAGAAAATTAAAAGAAATCGATATTTTCTTATGCTTATAAATAGTTCAAGATTAAAAATATTTTGAAGATTGTATGGTGTATAGAAAATGCTAATATAATTATCCGGTGAAAATCTGATTTATACCTGTACTATTTTCTTAAAGTTACACCAAAAACCAAAATCTCCTTTTTTATTCATTTTTGGGTAGTTTCCAGGGTTTTTTATTTGTAAAATACTGGGAATTTTCAATCTTGACCTTTGAATACACACACTTTGGAATTTCCCACCAGAAAAGTTACTGAAGTTGAAAAACGATATATTTATTATGTCGACGAGTTATCGTGTACCTATATACATACACAATTTAAGACAAAATAAAAAAAAACACACATCATTGTAAAATCAATACATTCATCACACCGCTCAGAACCTAAAAGTTAAGAATACCGCAAATAATTAAATTAATTAAAAATAATATTATTGCTTATAGTACTCATTTGTAAATTAATAAAACAAAAATATATTCCCTCCTTTCAGCGAATCTGGCCTCGGCAATTTGTATTAGATTGATCACAGTTCCCACCATATTTGGTCGTTTTTGAACAATATTTGAACATACATCGTGACACATATTGAACCAATC
The DNA here is from genome assembly GCF_005508785.2 of Acyrthosiphon pisum. Lineage (NCBI taxonomy): Eukaryota > Metazoa > Arthropoda > Insecta > Hemiptera > Aphididae > Acyrthosiphon > Acyrthosiphon pisum. The sequence continues at coordinate 99,726,837 of NC_042494.1, forward strand.
AATAATAATTGTCTCCTGTCAATTGACATCTTCCTGTTAAGGTGCCAGGTGGTCGCTGTTGTCATCGGAGGTATATCCGATGCGAAAATATCGTAGTAAAATTTGTATTATATTATATTATTTTTTATTAAGATGAGCGAGCCTTTTAAGTGCGGAAAGAGGGGCTGATAATTTTATAATATAGTAAGACGACGAGACGTAATTAATAATTAGTATCTATCATACGTTTGGTATGCTGATGCGCCGCGGGATTGTGGGAATACAACATATTTTAGACTTTTTCAGTAACTTTCATACAAGTACAGTATTAAATTCGTACAAGTTATAATACATATGGTTACGTCTTACGTAATATTTTCACAGAACACTGAAAGCATTTTTATGTTTTCCTAAATTTTAGGGAGGGCTGCAACCCCCTCAACCATGACCGTCAAGGCGTCAAGTCACCTTGGCTACGAAACAGAGATAACTCCAAAGGGATTTAATATGTTTAAAACATTTGTAAAGTATATACAAAAATATATTTATATATTTAAAAAATGAAGGCCTAAGTTCGGGCATTCTGGACTATTTGTCAATTTATAGTTTATTAATTATACTAATTAGATCTAATACCTATTAACTTTTTTGTTCTATATGCCTAATAATAATGATAATAGTGTTGTTTTGATGGTTCCAAATATGTGTTATACCTACATGAAATTACAATAAGTCTTGTTCTATATTGATATATTGTTACCATGTAATCACGTCAAATTTGTGTATATTATAATAGTATCTCTGTATATTTTGTACAAATTGTAAAACAATAAAATTATAAAAAGTGTGAAATTATTTTAGTTTTAATTCTGTTTATTTTAAACAGAATAATCAATTAATAACGTAATGTAGGTAATATAGCTACACACAAAATCAATATAATGAATTATTTGTTTTAAGAGAGAAAAAGAAAAGAATTTGAAGAATATTTGTGGAAAACAATGACTGAAAAAGTAATGAACGACTTGGCAGCTAAATCAAAAACATTTTATGATCAAAATAGACAGTTTGAAACTACGTACAGCAGTACATTTAAAATCAAAGGGTTCAAACCTAAAGAAATTGGAGAACAATTGGACGAAGAAGTATGTAGACGCGTCATTTTTTTTTAAGAAATTGCTATAACGACTCAAAGTTGTTTTCCAAAAAATCTAAATTTACATGTATTAAAACATATTATATTAGAACCGTGTAAATAATATACGTGTATAATAGTTTAAACAATTTATTAAATATATGTTGCAGATTAGCGCATAATATTAGGTGTCAATAAAATTCTCTGATTTTTTATTATATTAACAGAACAAAAAATAAATAAACAAACAATGATATAACATTTTAGAAACTAAAATAATATAACAATCCATTATTAATAACTGTTAATAATAGGTACTTCAGTTTAAATTAATTAATATATTTATAAAATAAATCGGTCGTTTTGATTTATTTAATATTTTTAATAATTTTAAACACTCAAAATCAGTTAAATAAATAAGTATGATGAAAACGAAAGATACTGAAAAACTATTGAATTAATATTAATAGGAATTTATGAATTTACAGAACTTATAGACGTTCTCTATGTAAATACAATTTAAATTAATTATTTATTAATTATTACCTATGTACCTATGTTTATATAATTATATGTAGATTTTGTAATAACTAATAATATTACAAAATACTCTATACCTATTTAATATAATATTTTTATAGTAAGGAGTTACCAAAATCTTAAAACTGTAATTAATTGAGGAGAAAAATAGAAATACATATATAGATATAACTTGATTAGTGAAAAATGGTAATGTCGATTTAGGTGGAAAAGTGGAACGCCCTATAAACCTGTATATGATATATAGCTCCCCATTTTATATTCGCTAGTTATCATAGGTGCTAATTTGCAGTTATACATTTACTTTGAGGTATCTATATTGTAGATGTGGCTAGAATATGGACTAGAACCCAGGGGGCATACATCCAGACATCCCGAAAATCTTTATCACGATTTCAATGTGTCCGAAAAATACAATTTGTTGTTATAAATTCCTATTAATATTAATTCAATAGTTTTTCAATATCTTTCGTTTTCATCATACTTAT
>NC_042494.1:99729028-99754758 GCF_005508785.2 Acyrthosiphon pisum
GTATTTTTCGGACACATTGAAATCGTGATAAAGATTTTCGGGATGTCTGGATGTATGCACCCTGGGTCCTAGTCCATATTATAGCCACACTATAATATAGACACCTTAAAGTAAATGTATAACTGCAAATTATTAGCACCTATGATAACTAGTGAATATAAAATGGGGAGCTATATATCATATACAGGTTTATAGGGCGTTCCACTTTTCAACCTAAATCGACATTACCGTTTTTCACCAATCAAGTTATATCTATATATTATGTATTTCTATTTTTCTCCTCAATTAATTACAGTTTTAAGATTTTGGTAACTCCTTACTATAAAAATATTATATTAAATATAGAGTATTTTGTAATATTATTAGTTATTACAAAATCTACATATAATTATATAAACATAGGTACATAGGTAATAATTAATAAATAATTAATTTAAATTGTATTTACTTAGAGAACGTCTATAAGTTCTGTAAGTTCATAACACACTTTATCTTAATTGACACATTTTATGCTAAGGTAATCTCTCCCATTAAATTATTTGGAAGCTGTCATTTGACTATTTGTTTTCTCTCTATGACCCACGTGCAACATGGCAATTTTTTGTCCGGTAAAACCAATTGTGTTTGCTTTAATATTACAGTTAAATTACGACTCTTACAACTGAAAGTTAGGAGCATTATCTATGTTCCTTTGTTGGATTTTTTACAATATTTCAATTTTAAAGCAAGGTTATTTTTTAAAATTGTAACATAAGTATTACATATTTAAAACTCACACAAATTTAAACATCTAAAAAAGTCAACGTAAGAATCCAGATAATTTAAAACTGTAAGAAAAATACTGCCACCTAATATTATATTATATGTGTTAATTTTGTAATTTGTACATTAATTGTACCAAGTCCCAAATGATGGTATGCAGTTATACATCTATAGTTGAACAGCAAATATAATTATTGGTGTATGTATTTATTTTGTATTTATATTTAAATATTTTTATATAATATTTTTAATATTTTATTTTTATATTTATTTATTTGTATTTATTTATGTCAGTATGATACGAAAGCTGTTTTATAAATTCAAATTGTTAAAAGATATCCTCAACACCATCACCTTGCGTACAATCTATTTAGCACTAGTACAATCCATTATTAATTATGGTATAGTTGTTTGGGGAAACGCATCTAAGTTTGCTTTAAATCCACTTATTATTACATTAAACTCACTGTTGAGATTTATACTATTAAAACCGTATGATTTTCATGTAGATGACCTTTACAGGACATTCAATGTAAGAAACCTGAATGGCTTGTATACATGGAATATACTTAATTATATTTTTAACATAGATCTAAAAGAATATTACCCGACACATACCTATCAAACACGCATGAAACAATCAGTGAATCTGAATATCCCAGTAACCAATAAAGAATTTGGTAGAAAAATGGTTTTTAATGTCGGTATTCGTTTATGTATTAAACTTAACATTAATTTAAAATCATATAAAAATAAGTATCATTATAAAAATTTTTTAAAACATCTAAATCTTAACTATGTTACATTATAAAAAAAAAAAAAAATTATAAAATTTAAAATATATAAATACTTTTAGTTGTATTTAGAGGTCTCGATTACACGTGTAGTGAACTACACGGGTACCCGTGTTTTTACGCAAGACGGGGTTAAAGCCCGTGTAATAAAAATACCCGTGTATACCCGTGTATTTAAATACCCGTGAGCTAAAATATTCATATATTTACAACTCAAATACAATTGTATTTAAGTACTTTGCAGTTCTGACTTAACGATTTCTCCACTTTCTGAACTCAATATAACAGAGCATATCATATTATATTGTGTTTTTCAAGCAAAACTTTTAGATATTCATAACATACTTAAATAATTATAGGTAGGTAACTAATCGAGGGCTATACAATTTTTATTATTAATAAATAACCAATTATTTGAATATACATAACTTAACATAAAGTATTTTTGAATTCTGAATTAATATGCAATATACACGGGTATTAAAAACACGGGCTTTAATATAATTTTTACCCGCCTGCCCGGGCTCCGTGTACCCGTGTATTTTATTACCCGTTCACAACCACGACCCCTAGTTGTATTCTATCATTATTTAATATAATATGAAATGTTTATTCAAGACCAATGTAATTCGTAAATAATAATAAAAAATATATGTTTATTTAAATAATTTATGTAATATTATGTGTTGTATTGAACTTGCTGCACCCACCACAAGCTATGCTTTTGGGGGCGACGTCATTATTTGTTTTATTTTAGTTTTTGTTAACTATTTGTAAAATATTATATATATATATATTGACAATAAAGATTATTATTATTATTATTATTTTGCAGCTATGCGCCAAGTATCCATTGTACAACACAAATGGTATGTCTGTGCCGGTTAATCGGTACGAGTACGTTAAAGCTAAGCAATCTATTCACAAGCCTTTGGCGCATCTATTCAAAAAGGATAGCCGGTTCACCAGTCGAATGAGCAACCCTAACGATTATCACGCTCCAGTTGATCCAGAACATTTTGCTTTTGTTTAAAAAAAAGTAAAACTCTACTTATACTGTACTTTGACATGTGCTATGTTAGGTATAACCTGCTGAGCTTGAAACCCAAAACAGGGCTCTCCGTATGATAACCTTCGCACCTTGGTTTATATCTAACTCCACACTATGCTCTGATCTAAAAATGGAATCAGTTGACCAATTAGCCACTAAACATTACAAATCTTTTTATTCCAAGCTTTTTTCCCATACTAACCCATTATAGTGTCACAAATCTCGTCAAATACTCAACCAATAAATCCTACCCATCGGCCCAAGAGAAAATATTGCAGAGATTTACTAACATAAAATAATATATCACGCTGGGTTCCATCGCTGGTTGCCGATTGGCCTCCCTTCTCATATTACTAAAAGTTAAAATGTACGTAAATTATCAAATTTGCTTACTATGCTATTCTAACATAGATGGTTTTTTTTTTTTGTTTTTCAATCCGGAGATTGGTTTTTAATAGATAGCATAGATGGTAAATATTCTTTATAAATAAGATAATATTATTAAGATTTATTGCAGAGATATTTTTAATTCATTGTAATCCTACCGCCCAAGAATCTTTTCAATTCAAATTCATCAGTCTGTTGATAAAGAAAAAACTATTTAGGAATACTTTAAAAACTATTATTTTATGGAATAAAATGTCAATAAATGTGATTTGGAATTTATTTTTCCCTTTAATCTTTACCTACTTACCTATAATAATATGTGTATGATAATTTGCATCATGGGCAGTAAGTCGCATAACGCACACTAACTGCTTCTAGCATGACATGAATTTAAGTTAAATATTATAAGTACTAAAGTACCTGTTACAAATAAACTTACTATTGAGATATATTGAGTAAGAATAATTATTTTCTTACAATACTTTCAGAAATGAAAAAAAAATCAATTTGGTTCTAAAATCAAACATTTAATTATCAAATTACAGATTCTAACAAACTACCCTTATACAATATTATCATTTGCGTATTTTAAGAGCTGGAAGGTTAAGTAATTTATATTTAAACACGAATACAATTAATAATAATATATTAATAATGATAGTACAAATGGTATATAATAATAAATTAGTAAAAAAAAGAAAAAAATCTGTAAGGCCGATGTAAGAACAACATAAGCATTTTCTTTTAATAGCATTGATAAATTTCACATAATATTATATAAGAAAAAAATGTAAAATTAAAGAAATAAAACATTATGTATTAAAATTTAAAACAAAATTCTGTATTATCACAAGCTATTTATTTATCTACTTGCAAAATGTAATCAAGTATTTTCTTAAAATTGTGTACTCCACTTGTATTAACGCTTAGATAACATTTATATAAACTTGTAAATAGCTAAGTAATATACGTTAGGTATATAATATATGTAATAACAGATAAATTAGACTTATTAATAACACAACAAAATATTGTTTTTAATATGCAAATGCAAAAATCGATTCGTATAGGTATTATGTTAGAAGATCGTGCAGACTGCGTAATTTTTTAAATGATAACTTTTTTTTTAAATTCACTAAAGATAAAAATATAAAATACAATTAAAAAATAATCTATAAACTTAAGCTACACAGTAATAAACCTAATGCAACGAGTTCATCTGTAAAACACACTTCAATGAATTAATATTATATTGTTATGATTATTCAATACAATTAACTATCCGTATAAAAGATTAATGTATAATGATACTAACATTTTTAAAAACTAAAATACATAAATCACGTTTTTTCTTAAGTCATCAGAGTAACTTTATCCTTGACGGAACATAGCACCATTTAAAAAATGACTCGTAAAAAGCTTTCACGAATCCTAAATAATAATCATACCAAGCCTTCGAAGTAGGTCGACGAGCTATGAATGTGGATAAAAAATATTGTATAGATACGTGTAAAGTTATGTCTTTTTATAATATAAGAAACACAAAGCCACACATATAAGTAGACAATGCTTTTGGATAAGATCTAGTTTGAATAAAGATATTATAATTTTCTAGTGTTTAATTCACTTATGCATGCGTACGCACTACGCCGTACAGTGAAATACATAGATTCATACAAACCACATTTAATACTCATAAGTTATAATATGTAATAACGCATAACCATTGATAATGTTAACAATGCAGTAATAAATAAAATAAAATAGGGGTAAAATTATGTTTAATTAATATAGTTACTGTGTGTGGAAGAGAGGATGGAGAAATTGGACGTAACGAAGTAGGAGTGTTTTGGACAGAAATTATTCGCGTTGACGCGTTATAGTTGTACATTTTATTATTATTATACATAGTGATTCTAATTTACGATAGTAATACCCAAAAATAAATCATAAGCTCGATGAACAGTAATCAAACTAATGTCTATCACTGGTTATAGTGGTTTCTCAACTATAATTATTAATTTATTATTATTGTCGTTAATAGGTTTTTCATTAAGGTGCGCCATTAAAAATTATTATCCATCTTTACCCCCGAAGAAATCGAAATGCAAAACGCAGTACCTACTTATTAATATTATTCTTATGTACCTATATACGCATGGACAAATATCATATTTTCCACGATGATCTATAATCAAATATAATGTGAAATAATAATAAAATTAATTCTGACAAACATAAATAAGCATTTCAATTAATATATTTTTCAAACTAGTCTAATAAATTGGAAGATACTGATAGATGTCAGATGATGACAACAGACTAACATATTAGTCGGTTTAGCCTATAATAACAATAATTCGGAATAAAATATTTATGATGAATAAATACCTAGGTACCTACACCAGGTGTTTAATTAAATATTAACATGGACTCAATGTTTGGATCAGTATAAATAAAGGATTCTTAAAAATATTAGGTACCTACCATAATTTGTTCAATGTCGAACAGTCAAACAATTGTTTGTGGGATTAAAAATTAAATAACTAAAACATATTATTAGGTATAGAGGTTATTCAGCAATTTTGATATCCGATTTTAAACGGTCTCTCCGATTACCCTGTCGTACAGTCAGTTCGTAAAAATGTATTATTAAAAATGTTCATCACAACGTTTTCGACATATTTAAATTCCAATTCCCAAAGCGAATTTGTATAAACTATTTATCATAAAATATCTGCTAGTTTCATTAAGTATCTTTTACTTTACACAATACATATATTTAAGTAAACATTTTTAAAGCATATGCATTGCGTACCTATCTTACTGTAAATATTTTAAGAAGAATGAAGAAAAGTAATTATTGAACAATAATAAAGTTGGTTAAAGTGAAATAGAAGCGTCTGGTGTTGGTACTAAAAAAAATGTGAATGAATAAAAAGTAGCTATAATTCATTATATTATAATTTTTTCATATGCAATAGAAAGAAAAAAAGTAGAACTACCCAGGATGGATTGTCCAGTCTTGTAATTTAGTGTGCATTGTTTATTCGCACGCTCTGCCAAAAAAAATTCAGAACGGAAGCGAATTTACTTGTTGTACTTGTTTACACTAATAATTATATAAAGCATCCATAAATTTCATTAAGAAGTAAAATGGACAGACAGTTTTATCAGTTATCACACTTAACAATATATTACTAATAATATGATGGACGAAGACTATGCCAATACTCGCATTAATATCTATATATAATAATTTAATTAAAATTCTAGTCTATACGCGGAGCAGCTGGTGTTATGATCTTGTAGTTTAATCGTGCATCGGCTGGCGCTAGGACTTAAATCGATCTTCAACTTGGTCAGCAATTCCTCATTTTCTGCCACCCACTGACCCAGTGTATCGGTATCGTAAGTTGGTATTATGGTGACCTCTATTATAATATATTTCATTATATTAGCGAACAAATGATTATAAACTTTATGATACTCACCTAAATCTTGATCCTCCCAAGCTTGTTTTCCTTCGATTAAAGCATTTAAGACTTCTTTACTAGGGTCGGTACCGCTAAAAACGTAGTTTCTAGCTCGCACGCGCTTAAAGAAGTCAGCAGATACATATTTTGAGTTGCCATGATGTGGCACATAAATAAGATCGAGGTAAATGGGATTAATTCTGGACATTCGACTTGATGATCGACTCCTGAGTTTACTTGGTGATTCCGATCGTCGGATTCTATTTTGCGCGTCTTTGTCTGAAAAATTAACATAATATTATAATATTATTAGCTGACACGGCAATGCGTTGCTACTGCTAGGTTTTTGTCATTATGCAAGCAGTATATTATTATTAGGTAGGCAATCTTTTCTGCGGTAGATCGCGGACCCGGTGTGATGCGTAAGTCAGTATAAAAGTTAACTCAAAGGTATCAAAAAATGCGAAAAATTGGTCCACTGAAACGTGGTTCGAACTCAATACATTCTGTAAGTACTAAAATACACTGGCTTTTCGCATTAATAATAATAATTATTATTATTAAAACTAAATAAAACCAACACCAACCATTTATAAACAAGAAATAATAATATATCTATATAGTATATAGTATATAAAGATATTATATTATAAACGACACAACATTTTTGCGACTGGCTGTCTTTTATGCATTCCTAAACCGTTAATTCGATGAAATTTGGTACAGAGATAGATTAGACCTCGAGAAATAAAATAGGATACATGTTGTCGCAAAAAAGGTAAATAAGAGGTCCAAGCCTGGAAAGTTCTCAGACAGGGAATTTGAGATTATTATATTTTGTTTATAAATGGTTGCTATTTTAGTCCCTGTTTGAGAACTTCCCCGGGTTGGACCTCTTATTAATTTTTTTGTGACAAAATGTAGCCTATCTTCTTCCCCGAGGTCTAATCCATCTCTGTACTAAATGTCATCGACATCAGATTAACTGTTTAGGAATGCATAAAGGACACAGTCAGTTGCAATAATTTTTTGTCTTTTTCTACTTAACCCGTAGAGTACTGTAAATTATAAAAAGAGCATTGCATTTTGAAAAATATAATTATTGTTATATTCTTACCCATGACATTAATTATTGGTTTGTTGTCTATAATCTTTTTCACGTTCTTCTTGGGTGTTGTCTTGCCACTCATATTTTGAGGTTCAGCGAGTTCAAGGATCGGCTGTGTTGGAGATGGAAGACCTAATGGTTTCCCCCACTCACGAATTGGGTCAAAACCGTTATTATTAATGCTTTGTACGGGTGGTAGACCTAATGGTTTACCCCAACTCTGAACCGTGTCGGATGACGTACCTTGGTTTTGGTTAATATTATCATGTTCAGTTGTCTTGATTTCTGTAACATGGTTACCATTTGCTTCAGTAGTTGTCAAATCTTCACCCCTAGTATTCCTATGTTCCTGCAAAGCTTTATTAAAATCCATGTTAATTTCTACATGTCGATTATCGAGTTGCATTTGTACGGGTGATGGTCTAGTAGACATAGGAGAGCCGGGCATGTCATCGTCAGTTTCAATTTTATTGTCTTCGTTATCATCGTCGTCCTCATCAATATTCATTGCCGATCTAGACATGCTAGACTCGCTCTGTGGAGTAAATGGTCGCTCGTCATCACTACTACATTGATGCAATGCTTCGTGTACATCTCTTTTTAATTGCATTACTATATCTTTAGTAACACCCAAGTCTTCGCTATTCAAAGTAACACCTAATGGTTGATTCATACAAATGTCTGTTATTGATGAATCACATATGATATTTTTATCATCAGACGTTTTCACTACATCTTCAATTAATACGTTTGATAATTTACTAATACATTCTTCTGAAGTAATATTAGCGATTGGAGTGACAGTTTTTAAATTCTTAGGTTCATTATCAGTTATCACGGTATGTTTAGTAAGAGATTCATCAATGATATTTTTCCCTACCATTTGAGCAACATTCATTATACCAGTCTTATTATTTTCTTCAATCAATAATGTTGAAATATTTGGGGGATTATTATTAGATACAGTGATATTTTTAACAGGAAGACTATGATCTGTGTTTTTCTCATTTATGTTATCATGTTTTTCATCAACTTTAACTTTATCATCAAGCTGTAGAGATTTTTCAACCTTGTTCAAAGTATCAGTGTTTTTATTAAGTTGTAATAACGTTTCAGTTTCAACTTTTAATTCATCTATATTACTTTTTAAAGGAATAGATTCAATTAAGCTACACGGCGATTCAGATGTAATATTAGTTGATATTTTGCCATCGTTATCAGTTAAAAATTTCGCAATCTCTTCACACAAAGAACCTATTCTACCAAAAGATTTTGATTCTTCCGATTTTCTTTCAGTATCATTAGACTTGTTTTTATTGCAGTCGGAAGGTGAAAAAATAGTATTATTATCCTCAGTTAGTAAATTCTGTGGTTCTTCGAACACCGAACTCTTTCTTGGTAGTTGATATTTTTCCTCTTCTGTTTCGTGGAGAATCAAATTTGAGGTACTTGAAACTAAATGTTCTTTTGTACAAATTTCATCATTATCAGGCTTAATAGATTCTTCGCACATCGATTCAATTTTATTGACTATTTTAGATTCTGTATTTCCAACAGTAGTTGTTGGAGAAACTACTTGTTCATATGTTTTATTTGAAATGTTTTCTGTTACCTTGTTAAATGGCAGATTTAGCATTTCGTCACACAAGGATCCAGATTTGTTGAATATTTTAGTATTATTATCAATATTGTGTTCATAAACATTTGATTCTTGAAGACTCGAACTCTTTTCCCCACTATGTAATTTTGAAGAATTACCAATTGATTCATCAACAATAGAACTTTTTCTACTCGAAAGTTTTGAAGATTGAGTATCTATCTCTTGACAAATTGAACTTGTACTACTTGATGAAAATGTTGAGGATTTATTCTTATCCTGGAAAAACGAATCTTTTCCACTGGACGATTCAACATCATGTTTGCCAATGCCAATTGTTGGTGGACATTCTGTATCTTGGCCAACTGAACTATTTCCACTTTCTTGTTTATCATTAATAGAAACATGTGTAATATCTTGTTCCAGATTAACTGAACTTGATCCACTTTTTGATTCACTTCCATTAAGACTAATTATTGCTAGTTCCGACGATTTTAACGGTTCTTCACTAATAGAATTGGCTTTACTTGAAGCTTTTGAACAATGATTATCTGTGATAATTTCTGGTTCTTGTGTTATAGAACTGGATACATTTATAATGGTATTTTCTGATTTTTTGTTTTCACAAAGAGGAGATTTTACTAATTCATCACAAACAGAACCTGATTTACTAGATGCTTTTGATCCTTGATTTTCAATTTCGTTTTCTGGAATATTTTCTGACACTTGGGATGTGGTATTGGAACTACTTGTGACAGGACTTATCAACGTTGTTGTTTCATGAACTGCAGATTTTACAGGCACATCACACACTGAGCTAGCTCTACTGGATGCTTTGGAATCAATTACGCTTTTTGTGATATATTCTAGTTCGTGTGTTACAGAACTCGATCTACTGGTTATTGTATTAACGGTTTCATCACAAATTGAGCTAGCTTTACTAGATGCTTTGGATAATTGTATATCAGTGACATTGTCTGGAATACTTTCAGGTTTATCTGTTACAGTAACAGATCTATTTATAACGTCATTAGCTGATTTAATCGTTTCGTGAGCCGGAGATTTAACAGTTTCATCACAAATTGAGCTAGCTTTACTAGATGTCTTGGATTCTTGTATATCGGCAACTTTTCCTGCAGTATTTTCTGGTTCCTCTATTACTGAACCTGATCTACTTGGAACTGCATTAACTGATGTAGTTGTTTCATGAATTGGAGATTTAATAGGCTCATCACAAACAGAGCTAGCTTTGCTAGATGCTTTGGATAATTGCATATCAGTGACATTGTCTGGAATACTTTCGGATTTATCTGTTACAGTAACAGATCTACTTAAAACGTCATCAGCTGATTCAATCGTTTCGTGAACAGGAGATTTAACGGGCTCATCACAAACTGAGCTAGCTTTACTAGATGCTTTATATTTTTGTATATCAGTAACATTTTCTGGTGCTTCTGTTATTGAACCAGATCTACTTGGAACTGCATTAACTGATGTAATTGTTTCATGAATTGGAGATTTAACTGGATCATCGCAAATTGAGCTAGCATTACTAGATGCTTTAGATTTTTGAATACCAGTAACATTTTCTTGTTCCTCTGTTATTGAACCAGATCTACTTTGAACTGCACTAACTGATGTAATTGTTTCATGAATTGGAGATTTAACTGGATCATCGCAAATAGAGCTAGCTTTGGATAATTGCATATCAGTGACATTATCTGGAATACTTTCTGATTTATCTGTTAGAGTAACAGATCTACTTATAACGTCATTAACTGATGTAATTGTTTCATGAATTGGAGATTTAACGGGTTCATCACAAACAGAGCTAGCTTTACTAGATGCTTTAGATTTTTGCATATCAGTGGCATTATCTGGTTCTTCTGTTATCGAACCAGATCTACTTGGAACTGCATTAACTGATGTAATTGTTTCATGAATTGGAGATTTAACGGGTTCATCACAAACAGAGCTAGCTTTACTAGATGCTTTAGATTTTTGCATATCAGTGGCATTATCTGGTTCTTCTGTTATCGAACCAGATCTACTTGGAACTGCATTAACAGATGTAATTGTTTCATGAATTGGAGATTTAACAGGTTCATCACAAACAGAGCTAGCTTTACTAGACGCTTTAGATTTTTGCATATCAGTGGCATTATCTGGTTCTTCTGTTATCGAACCAGATCTACTTGGAACTGCATTAACATATGTAATTGTTTCATGAATTGGAGATTTAACGGGTTCATCACAAATTGAGCTAGCTTTACTAGATGTCTTGGATTTTTGTATATCAGTAACATTTTCTGGAGTATTTTCTGGTTCTTCTGTTATCGAACCAGATCTACTTATAACGTCATTAACTGATGTAATTGTTTCATGAATTGGAGATTTAACGGGTTCATCACAAACAGAGCTAGCTTTACTAGATTCTTTAGATTTTTGCATATCAGTGACATTATCTGGTTCTTCTGTTATCGAACCAGATCTACTTGGAACTGCATTAACAGATGTAATAGTTTCATGAATTGGAGATTTAACGGGTTCATCACAAACAGAGCTAGCTTTACTAGATGCTTTGGAATCAGTTGCGTTTTTTGTAGCATTTTCCTGATCATGTGTTATAGAACTTGTTATACTGGTTGTTGCATTAACTATTTCTTCAACTGGAGATTTAATGAGTTCATCACAAATTGAGCTAGCTTTACTAGATGTCTTAGATTTTTGTATATCAGTAACATTTTCTGTAGTATTTTCTGGTTCTTCTGTTATCGAACCAGATCTACTTGGAACTGCATTAACTGATGTAATTGTTTCATGAATTGGGGATTTAACTGGCTCATCGCAAATAGAGCTAGCTATGGATAATTGCATATCAGTGATATTGTCTGGAATACTTTCTGATTTATCTGTTACAGTAACAGATCTATTTATAACGTCATTAGCTGATTCAATCGTTTCGTGAGCTGGAGATTTAACAGTTTCATCACAAATTGAGCTAGCTTTACTAGATGTCTTGGATTCTTGTATATCGGCAACTTTTTCTGAAGTATTTTTTGGTTCCTCTATTATTGAACCTGACCTACTTGGAACTGCATTAACTGATGTAATTGTTTCATGAATTGGAGATTTAATAGGCTCATCACAAACAGAGCTAGTTTTACTAGATGTTTTGGATTTTTGTATATCAGTCACTTTTTCTGGAGTATTTTGTGGTTCTTCTGTTATTGAACCAGATCTACTAGGAACTACATTAACTGATGTAATTGTTTCATGAATTGGAGATTTAACAGGTTCATCACAAACAGAGCTAGCTTTACTAGATGCTTTGGAACCAGTTATGTTATTTGTAGTGTTTTCTAGTTCATGTGTTATTGAACTTGATCTACTGGTTATTGCATTGACTATTTCATGAACAGGAGATTTCACTGGCTCATCACCAATGGAGCTAGCTTTGCTAGATGCTTTGGACAATTGCATATCAGTGACATTGTCTGGAATACTTTCGGATTTATCTGTTACAGTAACAGAGCTATTTATAACATCACTAGCTGATTCAATCGTTTCGTAAGCTGGAGATTTAACAGTTTCATCACAAATTGAGCTAGCTTTACTAGATGTCTTGGATTCTTGTATATCGGCAACTTTTCCTGCAGTATTTTCTGGTTCCTCTATTACTGAACCTGATCTACTTGGAACTGCATTAACTGATGTAGTTGTTTCATGAATTGGAGATTTAATAGGCTCATCACAAACAGAGCTAGCTTTACTAGATGTCTTGGATTTTTGTATATCAGTCACTTTTTCTGGAGTATTTTGTGGTTCTTCTGTTATTGAACCAGATCTACTAGGAACTACATTAACTGATGTAATTGTTTCATGAATTGGAGATTTAACGGGTTCATCACAAACAGAGCTAGCTTTACTAGATGCTTTGGAACCAGTTATGTTATTTGTAGTGTTTTCTAGTTCATGTGTTATTGAACTTGATCTACTGGTTATTGCGTTGACTATTTCATGAACAGGAGACTTAACTGGCTCATCACAAATGGAGCTAGCTTTGCTAGATGCTTTGGATAATTTCATATCTGTGACATTGTCTGGAATACTTTCGGATTTATCTGTTATAGTAACAGAGCTATTTATAACGTCACTAGCAGATTCAATCGTTTCGTGAGCTGGAGATTTAACAGTTTCATCACAAATTGAGCTATCTTTACTAGATGTCTTGGATTTTTGTATATCAGTAACTTTTTCTGGAGTATTTTCTGGTTCTTCTGTTATCGAACCAGATCTACTTGGAACTGCGTTAACTGATGTAATTGTTTCATGAATTGAAGATTTAACTGGATCATCGCAAATAGAGCTAGATTTGGATAATTGCATATCAGTGGCATTGTCAGAAATACTTTCTGATTTATCTGTTACAGTAACAGATCTATTTATAACGTCACTAGCTGATTCAATCGTGTCGTGAACTGGAGATTTAACGGGTTCATCACAAACTGAGCTAGCTTTACTAGATGCTTTGGAAGCAGTTACGTTATTCATAGTGTTTTCTAGTTCATGTGTTATTGAACTTGATCTACTGGTTATTGCGTTGACTATTTCATGAACTGGAGATTTAACTGGCTCATCGCAAATGGAGCTCGCTTTGCTAGATGCTTTGGATAATTGCGTATCAGTGACATTGTCTGGAATACTTTCTGATTTATCTGTTACAGTAACAGAGCTATTTATAACGTTATTCGTCAATTTAATCGTTTCGTGAACTGGAGATTTAACAGTTTCATCACAAATTGAGATAGCTTTACTAGATGTCTTGGATTTGTGTATATCAGTCACTTTTTCTGGAGTATTTTGTGGTTCTTCTGTTATTGAACCAGATCTACTTGGAACTGCATTAACTGATGTAATCGTTTCGTGAACTGGAGATTTAACGGGTTCATCACAAACAGAGCTAGCATTACTAGATGCTTTCGAAGCAGTTACGTTATTCGTAGTGTTTTCTAGTTCATGTGTTATTGAACCTGATCTACTGGTTATTGTATTAACGGTTTCATGAACTGGAGATTTAACTGGCTCATCGCAAATGGAGCTCGCTTTGCTAGATGCTTTGGATAATTGCGTATCAGTGACGTTGTCTGGAATACTTTCAGGTTTATCTGTTACAGTAACAGATCTATTTATAACGTCATTAGCTGATTTAATCGTTTCGTGAACTGGAGATTTAACGGGTTCATCACAAACAGAGCTAGCTTTACTAGATGTTTTGGATTCTTGTTTATCTGTAACAGAAACATTTGTTATATCGAGCGGTTGAGAAACTAAACTTGATCTATCTCCTGTTTCAATTTTAGCAGTGCTAGTTTCTAGCCCTGGAGAAATTGTAAGTTCTTCAACAACTGAATGCGCTTTACCGGATGATTTTGATCCTTGTTTATCGTTTGTCATTTCTTCTGTTATTTCACGTTCTTTTGTTATAGAACCAGGTCTACTTGAAGCAGCTTTAGCTGTCGTGATTTTTTCATGAACTGGACACTTAACTGGCTCATCACAAATTGAGCTAGCTTTACTAGATGTCTTGGATCTTTGTACATCAGTAACATTAGTATTTTCAAGTTCTTCTGTTATTGAACCAGATCTACTTGGAACCACATTAGCTGATGTGTTTGTTTCATGAACTGGAGATTTAACGGGTTCTTCACAAATTGAGCCAGCTTTACTAGATGCTTTTGACTCTTGTTTGTCCTCTACATTATTCGTTTTGTCTTGTTCTTGACAAATTGAACTTGATTTAATTTTGCCAGTACTAATATCTGGTCCTGGAGATTTTAATGGTTCGTCACAGATAGAACCAGATTTATCGGATGCTTTTGATCTTTGTTTATCAGTGGAGTTTTCTGTATTTCTTTCTGGTTCTTCTGTTTTAGAACCAGATCTACTTCTAATTGATGTCAGTGGTTCATCGCAAACTGTGCCAGCTTTGCTAGAAGCCTTTGAATCGTTTTTATTCATTGTAATATTTGCAAGGTTTTCCAAATTTGTATCTGGTCCTTGAGTTGTCGTAATTTGTTTTAAATTTTGAGTGTTTTCTCCTTTTTCTGCATTATATTTTTCTACGTGACTACTTCCATATATATCTTTATCATTCTCATTATCAATGTTCAAACGTTGTTCATCAATACATTCTTTTTCTTGTAATTCAATATTTGCTTCTTCTTGAATTTGTGTGGGCTTTTCTTGTTTATTTAATTGCGTACAATTTGATGTTTTGGTATTATCGTGATGAGAGTTTTGTAAATGATCATAAATTTGGTGATTGGTGATCTCATGTTCATTTTGTTTTTTTAACTCATCAATTTTTTCTGTTATTTCACATAAATCTTTGGATGATTCTAATAAATGTTCTATTAATTTAGTTTTTTCATCAATATCAGGAAGAATTGTACTTTGTTTTGTTTCAACGTATTCATCTTCTTTATCAGAATCTTCGTCAAGTTCGGTATCCAATAATCCTACGGTGTCTAACACTTGTCTTTTTAATACTTCTGGAGAGGAATCTAATGATACCAGTACATATTCGGCGTTTTCTACTTGAACAATTTCTTGAGTTTCAATCTCTGACTCAATTTCTTTTTCTGCAACTTTTAGTTTTTGTTCATCTGCTTCTTCATGGAATGGTAAATCAGCAACTTCATCTGGTGTTTTTAATGCATCTTTGGCTTTTTTAAATTCTTCGATTTTTTTGTCTGATTCGTTAACTTCAATTTCTTTTTTTGATTCAGTGATTTTTTCATCTTCTGGCATAGTAGGCGCTGTAGTAGCTCCAGAGTCTGACAATTTTTCCTTTGTTACAATATCCTTGGCTGTTGTTAAAATTCCATCCAATTCATTAGCGATAATTTTTTTTCCATCAGGAGTCAATAGTTTTTCTGGTGTAATTGCTACTTTCTCTACAATCAAAATATCTTCTTCTTCGCCACTTTTATCTTTGTTACAACTGATCAAACTTGATTTATAAACTATATTTGAGTCTTTTTTTAAAGAAGTTTCCGTGATTTTTGGATTAGCTGTTTTTGTTTCTTTTTTATTTATTGGAGTTCGCTTTAGACCTGAATTCGTTCTCGAAGAAACCAAAACTTTTCGATTGGCTTCCTCCTTCTTACTTTTAGTAGGAGTGCTTGAAGGAGATTTTGTAGTTGTAGATGTTGATTTTGGCTTAATAACCTGTTTAATTGGTTTAGGTGCTTTTTCTTGATTTTCAATTGGAGTAGTGGGTGATGATTTATCAGTTGGAGGAGATTTAGATGATAATTTCAACGATTTTTTGGTAGTACTTTTTTGGGCAATCTTGTTGGAATTTACTTTTGCGCTAATTGAACTATATTTATGTTCAATTTTTGGTTTTGCATTTGCTGTTTCTTTCAAAACTAACTTTATACTTTGTTTTGGTTTTTCTGTTTCAACAGGGAACTTTGGCTTTGGAGTTCCTTCTTTGGGTACTGTTGGTATTATAGCTGTTTGTATAACAGCATTTGAGGCTGATGTTGATACTTCTAAATTTTCCAAAGTCTTAACGGTTTTAGTTTCACCTGGAATCATTTTTTCAAGAACAGTCTTCTTAGTTGTTTGAGATTTTACTGTTACTGATGTAGATGAACTCATTGATTTGATAGAACATGAAGGATGCTTTAAAAAATCGAGATGTCTGACTCTTTCTAAAGATTCAAATATCTTATTTTGAGGACTACTTCCTGGGAACAAAATTCTTGTTATTGTAGTGTTTGGATTTGCTGGTTGCCATACTAGTAGTGTACAGACGGATATAATGTTAGGTAACGGAAACTGTAAATCTTTGGTAGGATTAAATAATTTTTGATCACCTTCATTCCATTTTGTCAAAAAGTCTTTTACCTCTTTACTATCTTTGGAAGGATTTAATACATACATATCTAATTTTCCATGACCAACTTTATGATATAGATTAATTGGCTCTAAATTTATATTTCGATAACATAAATGCGGACGAAGTTGCAATTGTTTAAGATCAGTTATAATGCTTTGTGCTGTATCTATTAAACTAATTGAAAGAACATCTTGTTTAGCATCTATATTAGGAGATGATATTTGTTTTCTTGTCTGAAAATAAAAAATAAATTTTAAATATTAAATACTTTTGTGAATATTTAAAATATTTATTTTATAATACTCAATATGATACGAAAGAAAACGTTATTTTATATTTTTATATTCTAAGTAATTGTATTTGATTGAAAAATATATAGGTAATCTTAATAAAAATATTTACATAATTGTTCTACGTTCTTCAAAGGTTCTAAGTCCAGGGTATAAATTGAAAAAACAATATATCTTTTTTACGTTTTAAACGCGTTATATAATTTGAATGTTTATCGTTGTTGTACTTTCAAACGTTATTTTAATTTTTCGTTTTCTGTTTTCTGTTTATTTTTTTTATATATAAACTACATTGTTCTTTTCGGTAAAGATAGCCGGTAATTAACCACACTGACACTGTGATGTAAGAACTATCAAATAAGTATACGTTTGTTGTCCAGGATGGGAAATTTACAATCATCCTAGGGTTTTTAGTAAGTAGCTATAAATAGTAAGTTAGTGTTAGTTAAGTGTCAAATACTGCTTAAATATTTTGGCAAGAATAAAAGATAATATAATTGATTTTATTTAAAAAAATATATTTATAACAATAATATAACTTGAAATGGAATAATAATGTTAATTTTATATAAGTATTTAATTGGTACACCAAACCACACTCGCAGACACAGCAGTGTGTTCGGAATTCTGTATCTATTGAAATTGGAATTACAGAAATAAACTAATATTCTACTAAATTCAATATTTATAAATCAAACAGGGATAAAGTATTTCAAAAATATAAACTACTATTAACATAAATTGTCCTGCTTTGAATTGTTCGTAGTTATAAGATTCATATTTATATACACTACAAGAGTTAAAAACAATAGTTAGTACTATTAATGTTAAGACTTAAGTTTGACTTAAAAAAAAGCACAGACGTTATTTCGAATAAAGATATTAATTGCAATTTTTTAGATTCTGAGCGGTGAATGTATTGATTTGATTTTACAATATGTGTGTTATAATTGTAACCACACGGTCAAAAGTTGAATATATTCAACTATGCGGTATCGTTTGGTACCTAACTGTGGTAACCGTGATTATTTCACACGTCACGGTGTAGTGTGAACCCAGCTTAAGAAAAACGATTCTGAGCGGAGATTGTATGTCGTTCTAGGTATAAGACATATTATATACTTATCTAAGGTAGGTATTCAATAAAAAAAAGGTGGGTAAGTGGATGTCGCTCTGCTGTACAGTAGGTTACAAGTGGGTCACTGTATAATGGATGCTATTAAATTTGAATTCAATGATATACTATCTTTGTATAAGAAAAACGATTCTGAGCGGAGATGGTATGTCGGTATATTAACGCTCATAAAAATTTAATTTGACTGTCTTATAGACATTTTTTTTTTTTAATAAAGGCAGATAATCTTATAAGCAATCCTGTATTACATATTAAAATCTTAGATAAATCTTGAAAAAAAAATTTTATGAATTTTTAACTCTGAATAATTTGCTAACTTTCGTGGTTTTTCCATATTTTGTCAATTTTAGATTCTGAGCGGAGCGAGGAAGCTATTGTTTTTACAATGGTGTTTATTTTTTTATTTTTTATTTTTTATTTTTTATATCCTGTATACAAAATTTCTTCCAGAAGGATTGTTTCAATTTCAACATAGGTATAGTACCTTATCTTTTAGCAAATTGGATCAAGATGGTACTTTAAAGAGGTCATTTTTCGATTTTCTCAATAGTTATTTAATGCCACGGGAAAAACCACCGGAAAATTACGAAAAAACGCTAAAAATGGGATTTTAATTTTTAACGCTTTGTTTATCACCATAGAAACGAATAAAAATTATAATATTTTAATATTAATTCAACTTACATAATAAAATAATAAATAATAACATATATAACATAAATATAAAATATCCAGACTGACAAACCGTCTTCGCTCAGAATCGTTTTTCTTATACAATGATATTATATCATTGAATTCAAGTCTAATACAACCATTATACAATGACCATATGTAACAATATAGTAGAAGCCTTGTAATAAATTTTCAAGTATTTTTACCCAACAAATAAAGTTTTATTGACATTCATAGAAAAATCCATTAATGTGACCCACTTGTAACCTACTTTCCAGCAAAGCGACATCCACTTACCCTGCAGCTTTTTTATGTTATATATACGTTTCTTGTATATTTTTAATCATTAATTATAATTAATTTTATTAAATACATTATTTTTGTTTTTCGTTTATTTTTTTTTAAAAATTATTTTCCGTTATAACGCGTTATAAATAACTTTTTGAATCCATGGACTTCTACTCAAAAAGACGATTTACTAATAAATAATATAATTTTTTAAACGATATTTAATTTTGAAGTTTTGTATCTAAATATATTAGTATATTCAATATTGTATATATATATTAGTATTATTAATCATTGATTATATTTGATTTACAGTTATTATCTATTACACAATAGATTGAGTTTAAACAATTTATCGTATGAAAAAGTGTTGGACAGTTCTAATGCAGAATTGCGTTTATTGAATTTATTAAAACAAAACATTTTAGACGCGTTCCATTCTACACATATTAATTTATTCAATTTGAATACATTTTTCATTATTTTAAGATACATTACTAATGAGAACGGGAATAATACTTATGTGAATTTAAAATGATTTATTATTTAATATTTCTTACCTTGAAGTTACAGAAAAAATGTCCTATTTGTGGATACAATGAAGACATGGTTTTTCGTTTTAAAAATGATGCGACTCCCTCCAAATTACTACTGTTGAGTCTTGTTAATAGTACTGCATCTAACCGATCCAAATGTCTCGCAAAACCCCAAAAACAAGAATTTCTTCCCGCTCCTCCGTCGATTAACATGTTGAATCCATTGATACCAAATAAAGCGGAATCACCTTGACCAGCAGGAAACACATAAAGCGTAGGTCTACTAAATCTGATATTTCCAACAACTTGCGACCCTTCAAGTAGTATATCAAGTTCAGCCACTTCAATTTTATCACAAAGCCATCTTACAATTGATTCTATTGACTCAATGTCAACTATTTTTTCCGGTGGATTTAACAAAAATCGTGTGCCCTTAACTCGGCTAACTTGGTTCCAATCAGGGTCTGCAGAACAATGGAGTTCAATACGAATCTGATTTTCATGTAGTCTAATCGTACGCTGAGCTTCAGCTGTTTTATATGCATCTAAGAAGTCAGTGACAGAAAACGAACCATCCTATAATTATAGAAATAAGTTTTAAGAAAATCATATTTTAATAGATAATTCAGTTGAAACTAGTTGTTAATCTTAAGTGATTCAATATTCTATCAATTTAATATAAAATACTATCTATGTATTTCGTACACCATTTATTGTATATTACCTATATACAAATAACGGTATTTAAATATTATATAGAAAACAATCTAATGATAGCCAATATTCTTTAAAATAATGATTGATTACAAAATGTTATATCAGATGGCAGATGCTTAATTAATTAAAATTAACTAACCTGAAGGATCCATGATCCATTTTCTGTAAACGAATATCCCGCATGAATGATGCATCTATATTTTGTAAAGCTAGCTAATAAGTTTCTTACACATTGCACTAATGTACTGTGTTGAGGATTAATAAGAATTTCAGCCACTAAATTATCACTAGCATATTGAAAAAGTTGTTCACCTAAAATATATTTAAAAAAACCATTATTTAAATTTTTTTATTAGTTAGTACTCCTTTACTATTTTATAAATATTAAACAAAGCCATAAATATACCATTTTTGCCTTCTTCGCCTTCAATATTTTGATAAACAATAGCATTGAATTCAGTAACTATATCAACGCCACTCTCTTCATAATTCCAACACGAAAGCCCTTAAATATTAACCAATACGTGATTATTTTACAGAATATTACAACAATATTTACCATGTAATTTCCAATTAATAATAGATTATAATTGAAACGTGTTTTAGTTGGTATACAAAGCATTTCATTTGATATTCCTACATACTATTATTATTATAATTTTGATTTCCACAGGGATAAGAATACATCTGTTTATAATTATAAAAATGAAAATAAGTTACAAACATTTTGGATAATTAAAGCCGGTACTGATTTTAATATTATGGATTCAAATATGTATTTAAGTATCATATTTTTATTTAGATTTTTTAAGCGTTCTGTTAAGTTGTAATGTTTACAATATTATAGTTTAACGGAAAAGAGTTCAACATTGTTAAAAATAAAAATAAAACACCTAATTTAATTGTGCATTAACAGACCTACAAAACCAGCATTTCAAAAGTTATGGTGATGTCTTATACATCTAAAATTTTAACGTTTCTTGCCGTATAATTATAACGCTGATACCTATTTTACCATCTTCTTTTTATCATTATTATTATTATTCATTGACAAGGTTAATTAGATTAAAATTAAATGAAAATAATAATAATAGATTTTCTGAACATTTTTTTAAATATTAACTGTATAATATATTGTTTTGTAAAAGTTTTATATTCATGTAAGCCTGTCGTGTTTGGTTAATATCGATCAAATTTATATTTGGAGCAAGAAACCATTGTTGGATTTCCATCAATCACTTTTGTCCAAAAATAGTTTCTATAGCTTCTTTACCTAGTAATCGATGCTTTTTATAATTAAAAGAATAAGCGGCATCAACTTGTATAAGCACAATACATTGGATTACATCGATTTGCTGTAGTATTAACTAGCTTATATTATAGTTGAGTCGGATGAGAAAACAATCAATATTATTTCAACGAAATTAATGTATTAGATACTTCAAACCACATTTTTATAGTGTATGTATATGTCCATTATAGTGTGTATTATTAATATTATATAATACATAATATACATAATAATTTAAATTAAAATCTCATAGTCTAATATTATGTAAGGGTTTTTAAGGATAAGATTAAATTATATAGATAATTATGAATTACTTATCAATATAATAACAGACAACCATACGTTTTATAAACTATTTGTATTGGTATTTGGGTTAACAAAATACATTTTTAAATAAAATAATATATTCGAGCCGCAGGTATACGTTCCATATAAATATATAATAAAATATCTAAATCCTTTTTAATAGATTTAAAAGTATTCATATTTCATGTTATAGTCTGGTTATAAAAATAAAATCTTAATTCATATAAAAAATAAATGAATCAATTAGAAAAAATTATTTTTCTTTTTCTAGTATTTGATGAAAATTATCATGAATTGACTCGTCACCCATGTATTATTGTTTCAATAATAATAGTATTTATATTTAATGTTATATAACTTAGTATTCTGAAGTATTATGTAATTATTCATATCCCTCTGTATTATTGATAAAAAAATAATGATTGCTTCGTTTACTTATTACAAGATTAGTAAATAAAATAAAATCCAGAAAACAGTAAATGCATAATATAGTGGGCTCATTCGATTTTTATTAATGTCACTGGTTTTACACCATAAATCATAATTATAATATTATATGAATTTGGAAACAGTAAGTGCTACAGTGACGTAGCCAGGGGAGGGACTGAGGGGGCTGTAGCCCCCCCGAAATGTTAAAAAAATTAAAAAATTATTTTAATGGTCTATGATAGTTGCTCAAAAAGTCTTAAATTGTATTTAAAATATTTAAAAATGTACTATAAGTATTAACACTTTTCAGCCATCTATCTATGCTAGTACGTATTTAATGTGTAAAATTGGAAAAGTTGATCAGAAATGCTCTGAAATGCTATAATATTATTATTATATACTATAGTAGTGTTTTATTTCGAATATTATGAGTAATATCAAATCTTAAAATATTTTTTTCTATTATTAAAGGAACTATTTTAAGTAATAAGTAATGATGGACTTGTAATATTAATATAAGTACCTATATAACCAACTATTCAATTAACAATTTATTATAAATATTAATTTATTGCACATTTTCTTATTTTACATAGGCCTATTTACCATATGGCCTATAGGTATTATACCTATTATTAATTTATTTTTGAAATAAATGCTGACATAATTTCAATTCCGTAAAAATATAATATTCAAAAAATGTTCACGTTATATAATATAATCCTTTGCAGTTTACAATATTACACCGACCGACGACCAATTACTTTTATTGAGTGTACACATTTTTGAAAGTTTGATTCAGAAAAAAATGTTAGTAATAAAAATATTAAAACATAATTCAATACATAAATAGCTACAATTAGTAGTATATTATTACGAAATATTATACGACTGTTTTAGGCATGTGTATCACAAAATAACTATAATAATACCATTGATTATAAATACTAGTATATATAGTCAATGATAATATAGGTACTTATACTTATATATGAATAATTATTTACGATAATTTATGCAAAATCTATTGTTTTACGCGACCTACCTATTACTGCAAATGATAATAGCTATCTACCTAGTTTTTAATAGTAGGTATAACTATAAATTATTATGTTGATAAATTATACATTTTATTAACGAAACAGAACAAATGTTAACAGAATTTAAGACTAACACCAGTACGCTACTAGCGGGTACTAGTCAATTATTTTATACACTTATAGGCTTACAGCATAAATCGTAAAATGCACATTTAATACTTATAAATTTATAATATTTAAAAATATGATAAAAATGTTCGTCATTATATTTTTTTTTGTTTAGAGATATTGTATGGTATAATAGCTTGCATTCTGCAGCAAGTTTAACGAGCTCAGCTTCTGTGGCCGACTGTACTTTTGTTCGTCATTATAGTGTCTGCTAAGTTCAAGTTATGAATTGTAACACAGAAAGTGTATATAATACTCACATAGGACATACCTCTTCAGTAAAATGAAAAAACTAAAAGGGCTTGATTTTTATTTTCCATCTTTGCTCTATCTTTTTTAGGTACTCGTCGATCACTTGACCTGACATTTGCACGGATATTGCGTAATGTTCATGGACACCAGCTGATAATGTTAAACCTATAGTGTGTGTGTGTTAAGGGTAGTGAGTGAGAGGGTGTAGTCAGATAAGCCACGCCCGGCTCTTCGGCAACGTCACTGCCGAGTCCCGCAGCCCAATCAATACCTGACCTACTCTATCTCCACTAGTAAAAAGTTGCCAGAAAAAATTTTCCCACAAAATTGTTGAATTTATTAATTCTTAGAATTAGAAGATTTTCACCTTGTTACAGCTACATAGTCTCTAATATATAATATTTATAGAAATATTATAGTGTACAAAATGATTGGCTTTTATCACGAAACTGTTATACAAATCGCGGGGTACCTACTATAATATTTACTATATAGTTCAACTACACGCAAGGTTCTATAAGCAGTCATTACGCATTTATGTGACCATAATATGGTAATTATAGGTATTTAGGATATTAGTCTATTAAAGGGACGTACCTATTCAAACAACCTATGTTTATTTTACAACATTAATACGTGATAATATTTTCAAAACAAGATGATGCCTTTATACGAACTACAGTGGCTATTTTTCATTATTTAGAAAACTTGGGGTAAACGTAGGTAGGTATACACATTCGCTATTTGATACAAATGGGTAAGTCATTTTAATTTGTTTCTAACAAACGTTTACCTACAGCTGACAGTTAAATGCTTAAAGCACTTATACTATGGACTGATGAGATAAGTAAAAATATGATACTATTGAAATTATTATATAAATACCCTCTCATATTGACATGACTGTATTGTAATACAAATCAACTAACAAAGAAAGTTTATCGGACGATTATTAGATAAATTAATTTACGCCGTAAAACCATTTTTTTTTTGGTTATTGTGTAGTTAAAATAGGTACTTAATTAAAATAATTAATATCAATAAATAACATGTGAAAAAAAATAGTTTTCATTTAAAATTAAAAATATAACCGGTCGAGCCGTTTTTGAGTTTTAGCTAGATTAATGGACAGCAATCCATTTATATATATTATATAGATATATAGATAATTAAATTAAGAGGATGTCAGGCGCAATATTTGTTTTCTCTCTCTGGCCCACGCGCAACATAGACAAAACGCATTTACGTAGAATCATTTTTTCTATGTTTTTGAGTAATCTTAGAGTAAAATCACCCGTTACAAAAAAATATAGAAAATAATATTTTATATTTTATTGTTACTTGATTTTGTATTTGACTTTCAAAAAAACAAAAAAATTTTAATTTAAATAATGTTTAAATTATTTTGAAACAATATTTAGACAAATCGATGTCATTTCCTCAAAAAAATTATTCTCTATATTTTTTGTAATGGGCGGTTTCACTCAAAGATTACTTAAAACCATAGAAAAAACGATTT
>NC_042494.1:99754808-99788836 GCF_005508785.2 Acyrthosiphon pisum
AAATACGTTTTGTCTATATTGCGCATGGGTCAGTGAGAGAAAACAAATAGTACACTGACATCCTCTTAATAAAAGCTGCTTTTGAGAAATATTTAATGGTAGAATATAGATTACCTACCTATAATAATACATAGGTAATAGGTATACAATTATTATATACTTTCAACTAATTGTATTTCTATCTTTATTTTTTTATAACTATAATATTATAGTGACTGATGAGGTATATTTTTATTCAAGTCATTAACTCATACCTTATGCCATTCCCAACCTAATTGCTTATATGTAGTTGTTAAATTGGGTTAGTCCGTCATGTAAAATAAAATAAAAATTGTATTTAAATGACCATTCACGAAGTAATCAATCTAATATATCAATATATTATACTTAAAAACCATAAAAAAAATCATTAATTTTCTAAAATGATTAAAAATAAAAAATGTGTTGCTATATTGTATATATGTATATTATTTAATATTTATTTTACGTCATCACATATTCACATTAGTAACTGTTATAGATTTTCATCTAAGAGGATGTAAGCGCACTATTTGTTTTCTCTCTTTGACCAATAACCCGGAACCTGAACAATTTACGTTCAGCAGAATCAACCAACCTTGTGTTGTTAGCTTTAGTATTAGAGTGAATTGATCTATTATCAAACTTAAAGCTTAAAACATTATCTGTTTTCTAACGATGACTTTTTTACGATATATTTAAATCTTTAAGCAAGTTATGAATAGGTATGTAAAAATGCTCATATTTCGCTAAAAAGCAAACATATAAGAACATAGATAATATTCTCAACTTTAACCCAGACAGCAATTTTTTGTTTAATAATATTATTATAATATTATAATAACGAATAATATTAGTATAACGTTATTATAATACTCTTATAATATTATCATTACAAAATGCTGTCTGGGAAGATTGACAATATGACCATCCACTCTAATACTAAAGCTAACAACACGAAGTTGGTACTGCTGAACGCAAATTTATTATATTGCGCGTAGGTCAGGGAGTGAAAATAAATAATGTAAGTACTAATATCTTCTTAAGTTTATAGAATATTCTTACTCAACTTCTAACTTATAAGTGAACAAATCTAAAATGTCCCGTTTTTATTACTAATTATAACTTAAAACCTAACTTGAGAAATGTATTTTAGTTTTATAAAACTAAAATACATTTTAATACTATAAAGAAAATATTGAATCTGAAATTTGTATATTATATCTTTGATACCCGCAAGTCGCAACCATGAATAAACAATTAAATTTGATACAATTGAAATCATTTTATAGCTTTTTTTTGTTTAAACTCTTACTCCTATCGGCTATCGCAGTGTATTTTTAGTAGAAGTATATATTTTTTTAACATTACACTTCAATGAATAATTTATAATTAAAAATAAAAAAAAAACTTTGCAAGTTTTTGTTTTAAACTCTTTTTACAAATAATGAATAATACGCCAAAACATAATTATTTTTAGTACATTAATCTTTACGTTTTAAAATGTATAATGCAATTAATATTATACATCAATGACCCACATACATTTTAAGTTTTAAATAATAAACTACCAAATTTACTGTTATTACAGAATTCATAAGTATCCAAATTAAATATTCTAAATTAGGTAATATAATACATAAAAATAAATGTTTATCTAAGAACAGAAATTAGCTGGATAAAGAAAACATGGTAAATTAATTACATATTGTATACTGATGTTCAATATAATTATTTATAAAAATATATTTGTATATGAGCAATTTAAAAAAAAACCTAAGTGAAAGATCTCCCTAATCTCTACATTAATCACAGCTCCATGATCAAACTAGCGTTAAAATAATTACATTTTAATGATTCATGTCATTAACGATTAACAAATTGAAGAAATCTGATTTTTTTTAACTGATGAAATGCTTGACCAAAAAATTATCGACAAATGAATTAGGTACTTTTATTTAACTATTGACAGATAAAAACAATCTTGAATCTTTAACAGAAAAAGTTCATTTAGGTACCTATCTCCTTAATATAATATTAAAAGTAATATTATTATAATATATAAGTCTAAATGTGTAATTATCTTATAGTTATGAGTAGTAATTAAATGTACATCAATGTTCATAGGTGGACATCTGAAGGGGGCATAGCCACCCCCCCTCCCCAGCAAAAAAAAAAAAAACAAAAATTGAAACTTTATTTGAAATGTGACTATTATTTGTTTTAATAATAATCTATTTATTATACTATTATTTAAGAATTTTAAAATATTTAGCTAACAAAATGAAGCTAAAAATCGTTATAAAATCTAAATAAGGTTAGAACTACTCGTTGTTGCGAGTTGCGACGATGAGTAATTAGATAATTAATACTATGATAATTTTTTTAAACTAATAATAAGGTAATATTATGCAGGCCATATCGAAATCCATTTTTCAATATTTTGATCTCAAACTTCAGAATATGTCTTCAAAAATAATATAGTTTTAATCGTTTTTTTATAAATTATAATGTTATATCATTATTTGAAATAAAATAAAAATTAGAGTTCGATGCAGCCTGTATGAAGTCTTCTTATTTCTGATAAAAAATAGTTATAAAAATCCGACAATTCTATAAGGCCTGAGAATAATTCCCGTGAAATAATTGTTTTGATATAATACACTCTATCAATCCCCCCTAAATAGGTATCGAGCAGTAGATTAGTGGAAAAATATTATGATTAAGGTAACAACTAAAATATAAAATTTTATAAAATTACAGAAAATTTTAAAAACTGGCACCGGGACCTTTAATAAAATAAAATATTTTGAATATTATATGGGATACTTATTTAAAAAATAATATTTGAACACAATTATTTTTCAATCAAATCCCAAGGTACATTGAAAATTAAAATTCATTCTAAAATTAGTATAATTTTAGATGCCAGGGTAATTTTAAATTAAAACAGCATTTCTAACAATCAAAGTCTTATAACAGAAAGTGTAATTTAAAACATAAATAATAAACACAAGGTACAGAAATTGGGCGAACAACTTTATTTATACTTGAAACTTTGAAAGCTGTGATAAATTATTACATTTTAAAAACGCATTTGAGCTTGGTTTCTAAAATATTTATAGTTCGATTTTAAAATTGTATGTACCCATAAAAAGAGTTCATATTTTAACAATTTGTATTGATTGTAATGAATATGATATGTTGCGAGTAACCACTTTGTACGAATTTCAAAACTAAAAATTATAAAACAAAAAAAACTGTTGTTTGTTTCACACCTTTCACTGCAGTTAAGCTTCAAACGTTATTATTAAAATCATAAAAATAGTGAATACAAAATACTGCAAAAGGACGGTTCAATAGTTTTACAATAATTAAAAATATGAGAAATACCTACTAATTTTCAACATTTCTAAGCTTCTACCATAGTTTTAATAATCAACTGTTTGACTTTATTATTCTAAGAAGTAATAACTAATAATATATTAATTAGGTACATTAATTAATTTTTGCATTACCTAGTTTTAAATTTTAATTATAAGAATTTTGTTGGTTGCCACAATGATACAACTCGACATTTGTCGATAGTAATATAAACCGAATATGAATATAAGGAGAGAATATATCCGTAATTTATTTCTTGAAAGTTCACAGAATATAAAATAATCATTTGCAATTTTTTATTTTATTTTATTTTTATTTTAGAACTTTTAGTGATAACTATTACAGTTCAACAATTAATTAAAATCATTTGGAGTTATTTGACTATTTCTTCATGACGTCAACGTTTCCAAGGTGTTGGTTGAAAATAAACGCGTTTTGTTATAACTTATAATATATCTAACGTCTTATGTCATATTAATTTGCACCTATATTAAATGGTAAATATTGATTTTTTTTTGTTATTTTTCGTTGTTTCTATATATAGTATAATATAAAAAGAAACCCTTTTACTATAGGTATTCTACTATAGTATGTGTTTGTATTATAAATAGACTTTTTTAAATAACATTATATGTGTGCGCAAAAAAGTTTAAAATTGAGATATGACTTTTTTCGTTGGGGCAGACGATATTATAGTCTTATTTTAGTATATTTATAACGTTTAAAAAGTTATAATTATATAGTAGATACGAATTATATTTAATTTTCTACCGTAGTAAAGATATTGATACATAGAACTTCTACTTAAATCTAATGAAATAAATAAATATTAAATAGTTGTTTTAAAATGTATTTGGTTTTAACCAATATCTAAAACATATAGTTGGTATCATAAACTATAAAATAGGTATTAATTAACTTATTAATGTATATGGTTATTATAAAAATATTAGGCAGTCTCGATTTATTAGGACCAATAACGATGTACCTACTATAGATATATGAATGTAACTAAAAATTCATCTAATTTTATAAATATAAAAAAAAAAAAATCACCTAATATAATATTAATTAAAAATCTAATGCTTCATAATATTATTTTATGAACAATAAACGTTTTGTATAGGTACATAATGTTAATTTAATAGAATCACTGTGTGATAATGTATCGTCATATTATAATATTAAGATTTTATTTTAACTTCATTTGACATGCACATTTTGTCCTCTAGCCTACATGTTCTCGTTTAAAATTACTACCAAATGAAGGGTCTTGGGCGGATTCAGGTTATATTTAAACAGATTGCGGCAACATTGAAACACATGTTACAATTCTATTAGAATACCTACAAGACCTGAGTAGTCATATTTTTACATCAGACCGAATAATAATAAAATCCCTCGTCAAAGCACAATAAAATATAATATTAAATTAAAAAGTTGTATCAAACAAATATTTGAATAAACGCAGACAATTTATAAAAATTTGAGTAATAATTTCCGTAAGTCAAATATTACACATCGTGTATTGTTATTATAATATTTATTTTAAACAGTAAATAATGTACGTATAATGTCTAGGTTTGTATTATATATATACGTAAACATCACTTTTAATTTTAGTTTATTTCATCGATTTTTTGCATTCAATACGTACATAATTCTATTCATTTTTATTATAACTGATGTCTGATGACATTTGAGAGTATTGGCGACAGAACTTTTTAAAATAGATATGATGCCCAGACATACGCCACCCCAATACGATTTTATCTCTCAAAATAAACCCATGTTACTAAACCTGTCTGGAGTATATTTATTTATGTATACATTTTTATTATTTATTATTCGTTTTACCTTTTGTGAGTTTTTTCAGTATAGCCAATTTGTGTTCAGCACTCCTGGGTTCGGCTAATACAATCAGCAGATATCCGCCGGTAAGCGGAGTTTCTACGTGATCTGATGGGTTGCCCATTTTTAATTACTACGTGTTCAAAGTTTCATTAGATATGCTAAATTATGCCTGTAACAGATAAAAAATTCACATTAATAAAATTGTGATAAATGAAATATTAATGTGTATATAAATTGGTAACTACAACTACAACGCTAAGCAACTATAAATATGTCATGCGTAAAATATCTTATTCCAAAAAGCCCACGACTTCCTATCAATGTTTATATCAATATATTTTAATAAAAATAATTCTTATTTTTATTTGTATTAAGAAATTGCAATTTAATCTCTTTAATTATTATTACCTAGGCGTATAATAAATTAAATTAAACATTCAAAAGTATAATTTGATATTACCACCATAAATTAATTTATGTAGGAAAGTCAACTATACTAAAATAATGAAGCACATAATTTAAAAACATAGATATATTTTTCTAACTAACAAATATATTTATTATTTTATTAATGTTAATAAAGTTGACATTTTTGTAGTTAATTAGTACATTGTAATAATGGCAGGGTGCAAGTTTAAAATATAATTTTTACGATTCTTACACTATTTTCAATTTTGTTGTAAACAATGTTATATTAATTATTAGGTATGTAATTTTATTACCAAATATTAATAACTTTTGTTCCTCTTCTTAAATTAGCTATGAAGTATGAAAAATCCATAACAGCCAATACAGAAATGAGACTTTTTTCGTTTTCATGATATTTTAGTTATTTTCTTAATTCAGCGGCCAATGGCAAGATAAAGTTTTAAAA
Source organism: Acyrthosiphon pisum (assembly GCF_005508785.2). Taxonomy (NCBI): domain Eukaryota; kingdom Metazoa; phylum Arthropoda; class Insecta; order Hemiptera; family Aphididae; genus Acyrthosiphon; species Acyrthosiphon pisum. The sequence continues at coordinate 99,760,939 of NC_042494.1, forward strand.
AATTACTTGAATAATGAATTCATCGAGATTAATAATTTTATTGTTATGGTTACTATGACCAAGCCTGAATCAAACCAGACAAGGATGTTATAGGTTTAGTTCAAAAAATGAACTAAAAATTGCAAATATTCGATCCGAACCAAATGTCTATAGGTAGTTTAGTTCAAAAACCAATTAAATTAAAATTCGAACTAAATTTGACGAAGAACGTGTACAAATAAAATGGAATTAATATTGGTGTGAATATAATATTTTTTTTTTATACTTTTCGTCATCGTTTTAAAGTTTTAAGTTTTTAAGTTCAGTTCAGTTTGGGTTTGTTAAATTAATAAAAAATAGGGATTCCAGACATCACTACTAATCAATTAAAAATTTTATGAAATATTTAATCTATAGTCTATATCATATAGTTATATTTTATAGCAAATACACTACCTACATAATGTACTTAGGTATTAGTTATTATATGTTTTTTCCAGGGATATTATATTTTTCGAACTTCAAATAGGTCGTTAATAGAAGTATTTAAGTATATTTTGTTTATATTGCAATAAATACAAGCTCTTTATATAAATTGATATTTTAAGTAATTTTAAAGAAAACACTCATAATTTGCAAATAATTCAGTGTGTTAAATACTTAAATAATTAAGTCTATACTGAGCTAATTTCCTTTCATTTTATCATTCTTGTTTCTTCAATATATATATATAATATATATATTATATACCTTCCTATTCTATAATTTCCATCTGAGTGCATAAATAATTTACCGATAAATTCTAAATCTATACAGATACATATTAATTATTATTCACATATATGGTGTTTGACGTAAGAAGCAGCAGTATTAATTATAACTTACAATATAAGAGATATAAATTAGATTGTATGTGATATGCTGGTTTCATGGTTAAAGCGCTGAATACTAATAGGTATCACTATTATTGTTTATCTGTACCAAATAACCTGGTATAACCAAATTTGCTTAAGTTACGAGTGAATTATTACTTATTATAATAAAATTGAAATTAATCTATAAAAGTAATATACAAGTAGAAGATTATTCACATTTTATTTTTAGTATTGAGATTTTTTTATTCAGTGCTCTACACGGTATGGTTAATTTAAGGGTAAGTGAAAGTGAAATACTAAAATAGGTTTTATCCGATACCTTCTACTGCAAACATGGATATTGATAAAACGAAAATAAAATTGAATGATATAGTTTTTAGATTAAAAAAATAAATATTGCATACGTATGTTGATATCTCAATCACGGAATGAAATTTAAAGTAGGAAGGTAATAAAATACTCTATCGACTATTTCTACCAACTATTTGAGAAAATTTATGCAAATGCAACTAGGAAGTTTAATATAGTGCACCTATTTATTAATAATAAGTTATAATTATTGATAGCAATACCTACTTATAGCTTATATATTTTATTAAGGTAAAACGTTAAATTTATTTGAAATTGTAAATTAAAATTTTTTGATTATGAATAATTAGTATTGATATTTATTTAATATATAACTATCACTAATCTCATATTATGTATTATAGTGATAAAATATAATATAATAAATAATTAATTATTCCTGATATTTCCTGTAATGCCTAAAAACATCTTTGACGGTAAAGTCAGTAAATTATAGTAACAAAATGTCTTGCGAAGATTAGTGATTACTAATTTTAAATAGCAAAGTAATATCATTTACATTATTACATAAATTTAAATTATAGTAAATCCTCGCGGGACACCATCTATACAGGTATAAAGTTAAGTATATATAATTTGTTTTTGGTTAGTTACTACTTTATTAGGTTAGCTTAGAGCTTATTATTAAATTATAAATTAATTATGCGAAAAAAAGGTTAATTAATTTTTAACATTAAGAGGACGTGGTCATACGTAGTCTTCGTCTTAATACATTGTCTTCGTCTGAATAATTAATTTAAATCTGTTATGTTTAATTTTAGAGTGAATTGACCTATCACTAAATTTAGAAGTAATAATACTATCTAGCGAACAAGTTTTTTTTTTTTAAATTTAAATTTTATAGCGAGTAGGTAACTAGCATTTTAAAATGCACAAACAATTTACAATTTTAAAGTACTTATAACTCACTTTAAAATTACAATATAAAAAACCCGTGTTATTCACTAAATAATATTCTTACTTCTAAATTTGGTATAATATCTCAATTCATACTATAATTAAATATAACCAAGTTAAATAAATTATTCATACCGTACAATTTAGTATGCTATCGCTATGTGTTTGTAAGATGGAGACAATACAGCGGGCATAGGTATATAGCGTCCTCTTAAATATGTAACCGTATCAGTTAAATAAAATAATTAAATGTTGTCTCACTCATATTAGTTACGATTGAAATTATTATTTTATATTTGTTAATTGTTTAACCAACCACGGTTAGATACTAGAAAATATATTAAATTAAAATAAAACAATGAAACGTATATCTCACACATCGATAATATTATATCATTAACTCTGTCAAAAGTGTAATACCTACATATCGATGAAGATTTATCAATTCACAAGTTTATATGTGAATTGTAAATGAATGAATTGTTCGATAAAAGTATGCTAGCTTTACTTTAGGCTATAATAAGAAATGTTTTATCAATTTTCGTTAAACAACATTTGGTGATAACATTTTATTCAAAGCTATTTGCACAATCCGCCTCGATAAATAAAAAAATATTCTTTTAAACTTCCAATTGAACATACAAGGCGCATATTTTACTATTGAATATTTTTATGATATTTATATGGATATATCGTTATTACAATAAAACAGTATCATTTTATGTTTAATTCCAGACACTGAATGTATATAATAGCATACAAAAAAATATGACAGAAGCTAAATGTATGTTCGCAATAATGTATAGGTTATAGGTATAAACCAACTGGGGAAATTTTAATGTTGATAAAAGTACAATGGATATTTTAAAACTTAAATTCATCAAACATTCGAACTTCGAAGCATTAATAATGCCTATTGCCTAAAAGTACTTGTCAAATATTATAGGAATTAAAATGAAAAGATGCTAGTTTTCTATGATCACTATTATGGTTTATAAGTCCTATTTTTTGAATTTTATATTGTATTCGCATGTAAATAATTTACGTCTTGCAGTTGATGAAAAAAATAATATTTTCATATACATAATTTACATTAATATTATATTATACCTTACTGTGTTTCATTTATAACGAGAATATAGCCTTTGGAGTTTGGACCCTTATATGTTATAACTAATACAAAATTATAGCCAGATAAAAGAAAGGTAACTAGGTTTACGTAAAAAACGGTCAACCAATCTAGATATTTAAGATATAATTGTTATCCCATACTACGGAATACTAAATCAAAAATTTTATTTGATTTTAGTATATTTAAAAAATGTCTGATTGATGATAAAATTAATTTATAAATTTATAAAATAATAAGCAATATAGTTATTTAAATATTGGAGGTACTAAATTACAGAACATTTTTTTAAATATTTACTTAAATAGATATTATATTTAACTTATCCGTTACAATATACTCATAATAGCTAGGCGTAAAGTTCATATTTCTGTATAAAGGTAAACAAGTTTTTCTGCTCAGTATTTTTGTAATTTTACCACTTATAGGTAAATCATTTTTGAAAAGGTGTATTAACAAAAAAAAGAATGTTTCTTTTATTTAGATCTTACTTTAAATATAACCTGTCATTTTGACATGAATTAAAAGTTACAGTACCTATATGATATAGGTTATATTATATAATATTAGAAAAATTATGTTTAAAGTCTAAAGAAAATAATAATTATATCTAGGTATGTGATTTATTTATATAAAATTGATGATGATGATAATAATATAATATATTATGGTACCAAAACTCTTAGTAAATATTGGTCACTCGTATTTCGCTGTTCGTCTACGCGTAGGGTTATAATATATGAAAATTTGAAAGCTAGGTATTCAAAGCAATCAAATAAAAATTTAAAACAAAAGTTTATCAAAACTACGCTGAACAAATTTAAAAAAAAAATAGACTTTAAGTAATCTTCCATTATTCATAGAGAAACTATTGAACTAATCGAAAAATAACCTCTTCAGAGTCAGAGTACATAGGAAACTCAATAAGTTCAAATTTGTTTGAGCACTTAATAGAAAATGTGAAAATACAGAAACATATAAAACTTATTGGTATATATTCCCTTATTGCTTCATTAAGAATATTTACTAATTTACAACATTATTCTCTATAGGTAATTCAAATTAAACAGTAGGTATCAATTTAATTCTTGCAATAAAATATTACTTGAAAATTAAAAAATACTAAATAACGTATTTCTTTTCAAAAAAATTGATCCATAATATATATTTTATTTATTACGTAAAAAAAAAATTGGAAAAATAAATAAATGTATTTTATATTATCTATGGAGTCTTTTTAATTAACATAATATCTATATTATAATAAAAGCTTAAAAACATAATTTGCGAAACTCAATAAAATAAAACGCATAACACACAAAAATGCAAAAATTTACAATAAAATATTATAAGAAAACAAATTATATACAATTTAAAACACTTGTATAAAAAGGTTTTGTTTATTTTATAAGCCCAAAAAAAATGGAAATATAATATCTACAGGCTACAGGCTACAGGCTACAGCAATAGGTATAGTGTGCAATGTGCATGTATATTTAACGCAGTTATAAAAGGTTATATTAAAATAAAGTAGGCCATGATAATATAATTAAAATTGATTGCTAATCAGCAAATAATTAAAAAAATTAAAAAACATTAATAATTTCCAGGACTTATATTTAAATACTTAACATATATTAAACCTATATCAAATGACATTTATGAAGGTACAGCTTACTATAAAGTATGGACTTATGAGTATCGTACAACTAAATGCATTAACAAACAATTTGATAAATATTTAATAGTAAACACTACATTTCAATTTTAAAGTTCTAAAAATATTTTTAACATAAATAACCTTAGTTGCAGTAATTATTATGTAATATTAATGGTTTTTTTTAACATTATATTTAGTAGACGTAACAAACGAAAATATAAAAATACATAACTGCTAAAAAAATAAATATCGGAAAAAATGTATTTTAACTATCATAATATTATATTTTATAAATGTATACCATCTAATTAAGCAAATATGACATTTTTCGTCATAAATTAAGCATATAATTTTAAATAACATTTAGGTTTGAGTATAATTAATACACAGACGTCAGAACGTCACTGGGAATAAGAAAAAAACTTTCCATTGAGTATACTTTTAAATTTAATTTGTTAAATTACCTGTGCAGACTTCATTGTATTGCTAGGCATTATATGAACCATTAAGAAGGATTTTTTTATTATTCTATCTGCAATTAATGAGTCATAACTTATAAGATTAAATTAAAATATTACTTTAATATTATTGTATATGAAACGAATAAAATAAATATATTTATATATGAAGAAATTAGCTTTTAACTGGCAGAAAAATTATTAATAATTTTGTTCTTAGTATAAATTGTTATGTGTATTGTATCCTATTAAGGATACAATAATAATAATTATTTATACGTAATATACGTGTAATGTATACATATATGTATCCTAACTACCAAGTATTTCAAATTTTAGCATTGAATATTATAATGCAACTGGAATATTGAATTAATATTTTTTATTTGTCAGTTTGTCATAATATATTAAACAAATTAATGGTTACAGGTAAAAACATATAACTGTCTAATATACCTAATTATTAATAGCTTACTATAAATTATAAATTACCTAAATGTTCTAACTTTCATAGCACTCCACATTTTACATTAAAATAACAGCAGTAAGTATAATCGCATGTATAATATAGTCACGCTAGATACTTCAAAAATCAAAATTATTTACTTCTAAAAATAAATAAAATTAAAAAAATTATGAAGTATGAGATTAACGACAACGTCGTAAAAATATACTTATATTATACTCGCATAAGGCTTAAGAAAACTGGCAACCCAAAACATATATTTTGGATAAGAATAGAACAAAACTAAGTCTGTGGTTTAAAACAACAGTAGAACGTATCGTAGGGTATAGCTGTATTTAATAAGTATCAATCAATCACTCAGAAGTGTGAGCAGGACAAAAAAAGAACGTTCGTGGTAAGATCGATAGGCAAGTATTCGGAGAACACACAACTCGACACATGAAAGCCGAAATGGGCATTTTATCGATGGAATACCAATTTTAAATAATATAACATAAAGTCACGGCCTAAAATATTATGAATAATAATATTAATAACACGAATTGAGAACTAACACGTACCTCTCTGCAAGTGTAGGTCTAGTAGGTAGGTGCACTTCGGTTACCGCGCCGGAAATGCCTCTGGTAGATTCGTCGTGTCTGCCGTGTCACAGGGACTGCGGTAGTGTTGCGGTCTCGGCGCAAAGGAAAGCCGGATCACGCAGGATCCACCGGACGGTCACGCAGTGGGACCAACGATCGCAGCGCTGTATTTCCCTAGTTGGCGGCCGACCGATGTCGTAGGCGGCGTATTAAATGGCTTGCCGGGACGAGGGCCTCGCTTCGATCGCAAAAACGCGCAGGAACCGCTGCACCACGGGCGCATCGGCGTTGGAGTGTCGGAGTGGGTGCGGTTGTTGTTGGATGGGGGGGAGGGTGCATTTTTCTAGGCCAATCGAACTGGTGCCCCCCTCACCCCCCAGAGACAGCTTTAAATGTACGTATATAGGAACGCCGTCAGCGCTACGGGCTTCACATAATAATATTGTATAGTATATAATATATATATAGGTATACGTATACCTACCATAAGTCTATAAAGGTACAGCTATATAATAACAAATATGACATCGTGTTCAAGGAAAGGTTTTTATTTTTCATTTTGTCTAAAGATCCTCTATATTTGAACAAAAACGGTTGTATGCCTCACTTCGATATACTCTATAGATATAGTATAGTACCTACCATCATATTATTATATATAGTTCGTTCAATCGTAGTTCGAAACATATAGGAGCAGTCAATTTCAGGTTTCAAAACGTTTGTGATCGTTAAATCTACGAATGGCATTGATATTGGAAATTTTGTGAATTTTCAAGTATAATAATTATTATTATAATTCAATTTATTATCATTTTTCAACATTTCACCGATTTGTTTAATATAAGTTTACATCATTATATATTCAATCAAATATAAACCTACAGTCAAACCAAATTAAAACCTAAAAAAATAACAGCATATTATTATGCCTCAATATTAAGACAGAATTAGTAATAAAATAATACCGTTTATATTAAATAGAAAATAGCTATAATATAGGTAATATCAACATTAATATAAAATAGGCAGATACTAGGTGTATTATTTTAGTTGCCATACTGTTTAAATGTACAACCAATTACAGTTAACGATAATATATTTATGTTTTTTAACTCTTTGAACAATTGATCTTCCATATAATATAAACGTGTACTCGCATAACACCTTTTATACTTAAAAAATTACAATTGTAATTTTAAAAAATTCTGAAAAATAAACTAATTGACATATAAAAATTGTTCTTATAATCAATTTACAAATTGACTATTTTGAATTTGGTAAAAGCATTTATCTGTCAATTAGTTTATTTTTTAGAATTTTTTAAAATATCAATATTTTTTTGAGTAAATTAACTTAGAACATAATGACATTTTTCAAAATATTATTTTTGGGAATTTCCTGACATGAGTATATTTTTTTAATTATTTATTAATTACATAAAATTCACAATTGTTGTCCTGCGTTTAAGAAGCTTCATTTTTTTTTTTATCAGGTATTCCTGTTACATCCTGTTTATACATAGATAGAATCACATTGAATTTCCGTTTTACATGAAATTGACTTATTATGTTTATTTTATCAATTCATATACTGGATACAATTTTCAAAATATTTTAACTTGTTTTGAGCAGTTTACGGACATTTTCATATTTCAATTTTTTTAGTTTTTTTTCTATAAATATCAATAAAATTTTATTTGTTGGTAAATAAGCGTCAAAATAAAATGCAAGGCTCCTGGTATATTGTTACAATAGCAGTTGAAAAATATTAAAAATACATAGGCACAATTTTTTTTATAAGCATTTAAAGTTCGAATTTTGACAAAATTTATAAAATGTAATAATTATTTTGCAGTTAAAAATTTATAAAATGTTAAACTTTTATAGCTAAGGATTGAAAATTTAAAACAAAGTTCCACGTAAATAGGTTATATATAAATTACTTTGTTCACAATAATACTATCAAATATACTTAGTAATATCATACGCTGTCTGACCGTCTTCGCTCAGAATCGTTTTTCTTATGCAATGATATTATATATCATTGAATTAAAATTCACCACCATCCATTACAGTGACCCACTTGTAACCTACTGTACAGCAGAGTGACATACACTTACCCAATTTTTAAAGATGATACTCTAATATCTAAAAAAATTATAAGAAAATAATTTTTTTATCAAATAAATAATTTTATATTGTAGGTACCTAATTATTTTATGGTGAACTTTACAATATAGGTACCTATTATAACTAATGAGAATAATGAAACTTCTTGAAAAAAAAACGTCCAGTAAAGTATTAATAAAAATAAACATAATAATTAAATAATGACACGTCGTTTGACGTTTACACGAAAACTTAAATTACACTGGAAAATATAGAATAAATTTAGTTAATTTACGATTCGTGCAAAGTACCCTTAAATAAATGTAGTATACTGTTATAAGTTGTTATGAGTTACAGTTTGGTCTATACCTCGATAAACTCGTATAAGTCCTAATATAGGTATATAATAAGTAATAACGCACGTGTTTGAAGTAAAACATAGAATATTTTAAATCATCTAACTATCATGATGAAATTTGATAAAATTGTGTATGAAAGTTTTTACCAATATCTCAGGGTCAAAATAAAACAATATTTTATTTAACACTTTTAGATTCTGAGCGGAGTGATGGAAGTATTGATTTTACATTGATTTGTGTTTTTTATCAACTGGAGACACTTTTGTAGTAGAAAAAACGCTTAAATTCCTGGTAGGAAATTGATTTTAGTTGGTACTAAGGAGTAAAAAGTAAAAATTCACATAATTTTTTATTATAATTGGGGAAAAAATTAATTAGCGAAAACTGAAATTTTTACGCATAACTAGTTTTCGACGAAATTGAATTTTTATTCTGTTGTAATTCAAAAAAAAAATAACTGTAGATACCTGATATTTTTACCAAATGTTTATATTGGTATTTTCTATATACGATATATTTTACTATTTTTGAGATACTTATAACTTAAAAGTTATAACACATGTGCAATTTTAGATGTTTCACTCCATCAAAAAACTTGAAAATGTAATACAAGGTCCTACACCGTCTAAAATGTGCGACAAATGACAATTACCATCATACAAACTCCCACCTATTCCGGTGCCGCCATATTGGCTGGACTAAGGTATAATAATGTGCTCGGTGGACACAATTTTGCAAAAGAGCTCAAACCTTAACAAATTGCTTTGTATGTATTAATATGTATTCTGGAATCTAAACATATGTATTTTAAATAAAAAAGATAAAATTTCTTTGTATAAACCAATTTTTAATAATAATATTAAGTGATAAAATTTTCAAAATAATCATTTTACATGAAAATATATGTTTTTTTAGGGTTGTTTTTATAGGTAGGCCGATTTTTTTTATTTTCCCGGTAGAAATGTTTGACCCTGTCCGGCCCTATACAAGGTTTCTCATAAGTTGTTATTACTATTATTATTTAAAAATATTAAAGATACGTGAAAAAATTATATAATCATTTGGAGCTTACATTTTGACAAAACTTGTCAAAATACAAACATTTGAAACTGGTTTTGTAGTTAAAAATATATAGAATTTTAAATTTTTATAGCAAAGGCTTTAAAATATAATACAATGTCTCATAAGTAGTCATACTGGAACCAAAAAATCTGAATATTAATACTATACTCAAATTTAAAGTTCAAAATTGAACGAAATTAGATAGTTAAACAAAGAACTACTATTTTAGTTATTTTGTATTGTAATTCAAAAATTGTTTGTGTGGATTGGAAACTTTTTTTATTTTAAGTTGGTGTAGTACACTGTACATGTTAGTAGGTATATTTCTATATTAAAACAATTACGTATTTTTGGTTTGATTAATAAAAATAAAAACTTATTTTAACTTATTGGACTAATAATTACTAGGTAACTAATATTGATTCCTTATTTAAAGAAATAAAAGAAGCATGCGACTGTTATAGATATATTTTTAATTCGTTTCGATATTCTTTGACTTTTAAGCTTGTTAAATATTCATTTTTTTAAATAGTTTATTACAATAGTCATATGGTTTGTATTCGAAAAATAATTAACGTCAATTTTTACCGAGTATACATATACTCACTAAACTTAATACTTTATATTATTTAATACCTAAAATTCAACTATCATTTAATTAAAGTATATTTTCAATGTACCATTCAGAATTCTGTTATGCAGTATTCAATATATTAATATGAGAACAAAAAAATAACTAAATTCGTATTATTCTCAGTGTAATATTTAATTTTGCCCAAATTTGAACTTAAAATATGTATTAAACAAAACTAGGTATATTTTAGGATTACAGTATTAAATTCTTATGAGGTACCTTGTTTTAAATGCTCAATCTTTAGATATAAAAATTGAACATTTTATATATTTTTAACTACAAAATAATTTGCAAATTTTCGTGATTATGACGGATTTTGTCAAAATTTGAACTTCAAATGCATATAAAAAAAATTGTGCATATTTACCTTAAATATTTTTTAACTGCTATTATAACATCTCGTGAGAAATCTTGTATACGTTTTTAAATTGTTTAACCAAGCGAACATTTTTACATATTTACAGTAATTCGTTTAAACAAAATCGATATTGTCGAAAAGTGGTTTTGCGTAAAAATTCCCGTTTAAGTACCTAATTTTATTTTGGTTTTTCTCAACGCTTTTGAAAACTACTGTGAATTTTTAATTTTGACTTCATATAAGTAGGTACATACTAGATTCATTTTCCCACCAGGAAAAGTGTTTGAGATGAAAATTGAAGCATTATTTTGACTATACTTATCGTGTTATACAGACACAATTTTTTTTTTAAATACGAATCATTGCAGTAAAATCAATACATTCATCGCTCCACTCGGCACTCAGAAGCTAAAACCTAATTTAATAAAGAACTTATAAACCAACTATTATGAAGTAGGTACCTAATTAACAAACACTAAGTAACTATATAACTGAGAAAAATATAACAAACTTGGAGATGAAAACAAATGTGATCAACTGTACCAAACAATGAAACATATTATATTATACACATTATTTTGTTCTAGCGATGTCGGATATAAAACAAAAACATCCACAACTTGGCAACAAAAGAGCTCAACCATACCTAGTTTAAACCCTAAGAGGATGGAATCTGATGACATGGTATAATAATAAAAGTTAAATATATTCTTTTTTATCTCAAATTTATCATTATTAAAAGAAGTAAAATATGAAATTCGAGCTTTAAGAAATTCGCTTAATTATTTGAAATGTTATTTAATTTAAAAAAAAAGAATTGTATAGTTCAAATTTTTAATGAATCGTTACATACGTAAAATACCTAACCATAAATATTAGACAAACAATATCAAATTAATGATAAAAAATTAGATAAAATCTAATCAGAAGTTTGTTATGTTTAATAATGATGTTTATGTAAGAAAAAGTCTTCTGTAAACAAGTTTTTGTATTGAATACCACTCCTAAAGATTCATATATGGCTGTGCCTATAAATCATTTCTATTTTACAGTTTTCCATAGATAGGGATTAATCGCGGGTACTACATTAAATATGTTTGGATATACCCACAGAGTTTAAAAAAAATGACAAAAAGTTAAAATTCTGTTAAACTCATCTTATACGAAATCTATTTTATAATATGGTAAGATATCTATATTAACTATTAATAATAAATATTTAAAACATTTTAAATATCAATATTTTAGCATCTATTTTTAGAAGAACATAATATTTTAAAATTACTTAAATATAGGTACATAATAGTAAACTCAATAGTTCTCAAACTGTGGTTAGGGATTTAAGGGAATGCTTTTGAAAATGTTTACTCCCTCATTGAGTTTATAAGTCCTTTTTAACTTATATATATATTATATAATTAAGTGCAAGATACTCCATTGACCATTTAACGTTATGAAATATATAGAAGAGGTTTTAAACTTGAAAATTCCATAAGTCAAGTTAGACCTCCATGGATACGACTCTTTACACAAAATTATTTTTCGAAAGTGCGCATATCAGTTTCATGATATTTTATTATTACTCTTAAATATTTAATCCTATATCACCTATGTATTTTCACCACTGCCTGCGGCCAGACAAAAAAGTAATATGCAAATAAAAATATTTAAATATTTTTAGAATTCATAATATTTAAAATTATTTTAACAAATATAATATACTAAAATATAACAGTATAGTTGCGTATAAAATAACAATTAAATAAATTAACTAGGTATTAAAAATATTTCAAAATTAAAATTGTCTTAATTTAATTTTTATTTATGCAGGTAGTACATCCAACACGCGGGGAATGTGCACATAATATTATAATAGATTTAATTTAAACTGAGTAATAGAATGTTGAATATCACATTGAAAAAATACTTTAATTGAATGAAAATGAAAATTGAATTATTTAATATAATATATTAAGTTTAGTGTTTATTATATAGAATATAGACGGTAAAAATTGAAGTTAATTCGTTATTGAATGCAAACAATGAAAATTGTAATAAATTATTAAAAATAATTAATGTTTAACAATCTATGTAATTGTGTAATTGTAATATTAAATACGCATATATATTTTGAATGCTTTTTGAATGTCGACTACAATATTGATCGTAACCTAAATAAAAAAACCGCTGCACAAAACGATGAACATAATTTGTATATCTTTAAGAAGAATGACCGTGTGTTATAATATATAGTACATAATAATATATGTAGTATTTAGTAAACTGCATAATCAACAAATCTTAGTGAAAGATAACACCCAACATATTATAATATCAGCACTATATCTATATTTATTAATAATTTATTACGATTGCAATAATTATTATTCAATATATTTCTACCTATCAGTATTTCAAATATAAAATTTCAAAAACAATGATTACAAATTAAAATTAAATGAAATGAATGGGCTCTAATCTGCAGTAACCACTATTCTATTCTGTGCCGCTATTAAACTACATTAACAATTTCCACAAACGCATTCGCAAAATATTATAGGTATATTATTATAAATATATTTATAACGTACAAATTATTTTATTTTTTTTGTAAAAATCTCTTTATTAGTAAATTCTTGAATTAATACATAAAACACTAGTATATAACCAATGAATCATTAGTCATGAGTAATGACTATTAAGTTAATTAGGTGTGAAAATAAACAATAGAAATATCAACTATCTATTGTTAAGTATTTTTTCATAAGCGATATAATTTACGTTAACGTTAACAAAATTAACTAATAAAATTGGAAACTGAAAATGTCCCTAAACAGTTCAAAACAAATCAAAATATTTTGAAAATCTTATCGTGTATGGAAAATGCAAATATAAGCGACCAGTGAAAATTGCATGTATATACGTTCATTTGCTTTAGAGTTGCACGAAAAACCAAAATCGATTTTGTGGAAAACCGATTTTGAGTAAAAATTCCCGTTTTTCCTTAATTTTTATGTTGTTTTTCTTGGCACTTTTGAAAACTATTGGGAATTTTAAATTTTGACCACCCAATGCACCAACAATATTTAGTTTCTCATCGAACAAGATACTGAAATTGAAAATTGAAGCATTATTTCGACTACTTATCGTGTACACAGACACAAAAAAAAATTTAAAAAAAAAAACACACATAATTGTGACATCAATACATTCATCGTTTCACTCAGAATCTAATAAAACATACATCATTATAAATTCAATACATTCATCGCTCCACTCAGAATCTAAAAAAGGTTATAGAATGAAATAATTGTATTCATTTGAATATTTTTAGGAAAAAGAACATTCCATTGTTTATTCATAGTCGCATTACGGCATTTTATAGTTAGTCGAATTGTTACATCTATAGGTTGTATTTTAGATCAATGAAATGCTATAGAGAATAGTAAGCGTCTTTGAACTGTGGGTGAAATGTAAATACATATTAATAAGACATTTACATTATCGTGTAAGTAAAATCAATAATTTTTACATGTTAAAATAATATTATTAAGTGTCCTGCAGTCTTATTAGCAGTCTTGTCAACTCTCAAGACACAATGCAAATAATATAATTAGTAGATACCTACCTACCTATATATAAATTTAAATAGTTTCTCTATTTTGCTATTTAAAAATACTTACCTACAATTAATTTTGACTGTATGGTGTTATTACAAGATGTTATGGATTTATTCTTTATATAGTTTTTTAATTATGTGTTAGAGGAAACCCTAATAATATATTATTTTTTTTTTCTATTTAAAGTAACTTTCGGAACTGCAGTGACCATCAAAACTATTCGAAAGATATTTACTGATATTTATTGATATATGGATTTTTGTTTATTCTAGAATAAGTAGGCACCAAGGTTAAATGGCGTCTTAGATAATTGATCAAATTCGACTTTAAATTACGATATGAAAAAATATCAGATTAATCATGATATAAATGAAATATTTTGCATTTGATAATAATTAATGTTTGATTTAGTACAATAATTTTCTTTATTGCTTTACTCTCTTATTTTCTATTATTGTATGATGCACGTCTTATAAAAGATGATATACATATACTTAAATTACGTTATGTATAATTATATCAATAACATTAAAGCGTGTTTTAAGCTCTTTAGTCTTATTATATAAATTTTGTTACCATAATTTCAGTTTTTAGATAACACAATTAATCTGTTTATATTTACAATATTAAAATGGTATTACAGTGCGCTTTGTTTTTTTTTAAATTTTTACAGACTAGTTACTACAATACTACATACATATCTAACATCCATATAATTGGATAATAAAACACAGATGGTATTTTAAAGAATTAATTTTTCAAATATGCTAGTAGTTTTCTTTAAAATTGAAGAAAACTAAAATACAATATAACTACAGTAGGGTCCGTTGTAGATGAATCATGTATATATTTTTTTCGTAAAAATTATAATCCGTATAGAATGGAATAGTTTATTAAAAAATAGACATTGATTATCCAGTATTTTTAATGTTAAATATTTAGATATTTTCTTTATGAATTTAATATTTTCAAACAGTGCAATTTATTGTGTGTCGCACTTTAATCATATTATATAAGTTTTAAAATATAGACTCATATAAGAGGATGTCACACCCACATGTGTTGTCTCCGTCTTACAAATGTACAACATATAGCAAAAACTGTTTTGTGTGGTAGAATTGTACTCCCTCTGAATTTATAGTAGAATTACCACAATGCCACAAGGCATAGAGATTAGAGAAGAACTTTATCTGTGTCGTAGACTGTAGTGTTTTTATTATTTGGATATCATAAATAAATTTGAAGTTATGAGTTTAAGAACATTAGGTTTTTTGTTTTTTTATTTAATTATTAAAAACTATTGGTTAGTGCTATCAAAAAAAGAAAATACTACGACACGGATATAAAGTTCTTCCCTATACGTTGTTGAATTTTGATAATTCAACTATAAATACAAACGGAGTAAAGTACTAAAATTGTCCCGAGAAAAACAATTTTTCTATGTTGTAAATTTTTAAGACGGAGATAACACATGCGGGTGTGACGTCCTCCTAAATAAAGAAATTAAGAAAACTAATCATTCCGCGTTCGATATTTATTCACCAACATATATCGATGGTAATGATGGTATACATTAATTTATAATCAATGATTACATAACTCAAATTTGTCTGCTGTAACACTGAAGGTATAAAATAAGTTTATATATAATATTAGGTAATAGGTATTAGGTATATTAGGTATTATTAAGGGGAGTGTTATAATATAATAGTCAAAACGACCAGTCTTGTAAAAGGTACTTTTTAATAGTATTCAAGTACAGATACTGGTCAAATAGTGATACAGATACTTATTTTGAAAATTATTTAAAAATACGTATTGAATAATTAATAAAAAGTATTTGAATAAAAATGCAAATACTTTAAAAGCGTATTAATAGCAATATGCTTTCAAATACTTTCAAATTTTTTATAAAATATTTTTTTTACCTTACAAGTTACAAACCAAGTGAACCATTGTTGCATGTTTTATGGTAATTTTATAGAGCATTTTATCATAAATGATACATTTGGTAGTTGGTATTCATCTGTTTAAAACTATCAAGGTTCTTAAATTTTCAGTTGAGTTTAATATTCACAGCAAAAAAACAAACTATATTATAACAGAAGTCTCATTTTTTTTTTTTTTTTTTGTATGACGAGATTAAAATTAAAATAGAAAATATAATACACTAAAACCAATAACCATATACCTACATGATATTATCACTAAATTTTTATATTAGTATTTCCTATACTTGACAAAATTTTCAAAATATTTTGACTCGCTTTGAGCTGTTTACAGACATTTTAAATTTTTAAATTTTTTTAGTTTTTTTTTTAATTGTAAATAAAATTTGTTTATTGGATCAAAAAGCGTGAAAATTTAATACAAGGCTTCTAATAGTGTAATAATGGAAGTTGAAAAATATTAAAACACATAGTCACAATTTTTTTTATAAGCATTTTATGTTCGAATTTTGACAAAATTAAAAAATGAATTTGTAGTTAAATATTCATAAAATGTTCAACTTTTTTAGCTAAGGTTTGAAAATGTATAACAAAGTTCAATCAGCTAGGTTATTCTGTAACCAAAAATCTAAAAAATATACAACACAGTATTTTATGTTCAAATTTGGACGAAATTAGATATTTAAACGCAGAAGAATGATTTTAGTTTTGTGTCGTATTTTAAAAATATTATTCGTGGGTACTTGAAACTACTTAAGTATATTATTATATACAAATATGATGATAAATAAAAATAATAATTCAACTTAACCGGCTACTATATTAATAATAACAATATAAATATAGTAAATATAATATAAAATATCCTAGGCTGAAAAAAGAGCGAATCTGTTTTCGCCCAAAATCGACCTTTTGGTTTTCGCCCAAATGTCAATTTTTACCCAAACACAAAAAAGAGTGATTTGGTTTTCGCCCAAAAAAATATTATTCATATTTACGAAAAAACATTTTGATTACCACTGTATTTTTTTTTTTATTGAAAAAGTGTATACCGTATACTAGATAATATTTAAAAAACATATGTTTATAAATTTTAAACATATAAAAGGCAGATATAGATAAGTGTAAAGCATATTAGTCATTGTAAATGATATGTATACACATTTATATGGGTTTTTGTCGAATTTGTCGAACACTAGAGCATTTTCGGGAAACTACAGTGGTGACAGATAAACACAGAACGAGGTATATCGTAGACAACCCGCTTTCGAAACATTTGCAAGACTTGTTAGGGGACAATCATCACATGCAACTCTCAGCGTACAAGGGCTGCAATATCCTGCACCAGTATCGCCATCACCTTTGGCATCCTGCACTGTTCAAAGGCCACCGACCCGGATTATCTACCCTATTTCCTACTTTCCTTATTAAAACTAACATTTCCAATTTTTTTTTTTGCAAAATATTAATTTACCAATCCTGTTAACTTTCTAGTTTGGTTTCATAGTTCGCTCGGAAATCCTTTTACCGAAAAATTTAAAAACAAGTAAAATAATTATGAAATCGGTCAGTATCTGGTCCCATCAGTGCTATTAAGTAAAAACAATGTTATCATTAATAAATTTTTTTTTTTTTGATAGCTATATCAGCCAGATATATATTAATAGTCCAGCCCAGTTTGAAAGATCGCAAGACTTCTTTTCCTTTAAAATCCATGTGACACAATTGACGCTTGAAAAATGATTTTTCACCTTCGACAATTCAAATAAGGAATACATCGGGATTTTAAATTTAAATACTAGGGCTTTAAATACTAGGCCTATAAATACTAGGGCGTTCAAGTGTACTTTAAAAGTTAAAAATACAAAGCAATTTTACTATTTTACAATTTAAAAATATATATTACATAACACGATTTAAATATCACTATTATTATACTTACCAGAGGTGTATCCAGGGGGGCACAGAGGCCATGCCCCCCCCCTCGTTGGCCGTATTTACTAGATTTTGTTTTAAAGATTTATATTTATTCTATACATGAACGCATACTACAATAATATGTCTTATACCAATGAAAAAACTTTTTGGTAGTAGGTAGTGTATATGGTAAAATTTTAGACAGTGTGTGCCGCCCCCCCTAAAAAAAATGCTGGATACACCACTGGTACCTAATTTAATATTAGCCTATTGATAAAACTGGAATCACCTGCAGAGGTTTGACCTAAACACATGGTGTAATAGAAAGACCAACCAAATAAAAAAAATGTGATACTTGTTAAACGTGTGACAAAAATTGTGAAAATGGTATGGATAATAAATAATTTAAGAAATGTATTTATGTCAGGAAATTCCCAAAAATAATATCTTCAAAAAAGTTATTACCTAGCTATACCAGCGGTTCCCAACCTTTTTAGTTGTGCGGACGACCAATTTTGTAAAAAAATCTTTGAGGCCCACTAATAGCATACCTATATACGTATGCATATAATATATATTTATAATACACATATTATATATACGTAAGTTATTAGAAATAAAAGAATTAAAAAAACAATTGTTTTGAACAAAACTTTATTCAACTTAATCACAAGTTAAAATTTTAAAAAAATGAATGTAATTTTTGACATTGCTTGTCATCCACGAGAGTCAATATCTGGATTAAAACTGGATAGTCTTAACCTTAAATAACTCTCAACATTCAGTTTATTTCTATATTTATTTAAAATTAAAGTAGAAAAAGCACGTAGACACTTCACACAGATAAGTTGTCGAAAAGCCCATCAAGTTTTTCAGTGCAATTTTAGCGATTTCTGGATAATCTTGCCTAACCAGAATGGCACTAATTGTGTGCTTTTAAAAATGATTTTAGAGTCTGATTACATGAAAGTTCAATCAAAGAATCTTCTTCACTTGGTTGATAAAATACGATGCACGATAAAATACGATTTAAGTGACAAATAACAGAAACCAATTAATAATAAACGAACTACATGAGATAAAACTATACATTCAAACGTTCGATAGCGTTAATTGTACGCTAATATTGTAGGCTGTAGTAGTGTAGTTAATAATGATTAACAATTATTATAACCAGAAATATTATTAAGTACATAACTTTATGTGGTTCACGGTCCAGTACCACGCTGCTAACCTAACCATGGGTTGGGAACCGTTGACCTATAATACGTTCCAAAATTATTTATTCCAAAAAAATATTAATATTTTCATAACATTTTGAAAATAAACTATTAACTTTATTATCATCAAAACGTGTCTAAAAATTAGATTCATAAATTGGCTATTTTTTTAATTTCCTACGTTAAAAAAAAGTTTATATATTGATTAAAACAAAAGATATTTAATTTGTTAGTTTGTCGGGTCTTTCTATTACACCCTGCGTATATTCATTTTTTAATATTTATTTTTTATTATTTTGCAGTACCTACACCAGTATTGTCTGTCGACTGCCACTCTCGTCTCACGGGTAATCTTATTTCCCGTTACCTATATAGTATATAGTTATATCAAAAACCTTAAGATTTTAAATGACAATAATTTTAAAAATGACCCGATAAATAAACGTTTGGCTCTTGTAAACGATTACTTATGCTAATAATAACATATAAGAAATAAGAATATCTGAATATGTAGTTAGATCTTGATAATTGTGAAAATGTGTTGTTAATTAATAATTATGTTTATACCTACCTTTTGTTGATGTAATTTTTCAACAAAACAATATTCTCAAGAGTAAAGAGTTTTCTTATACAAAGTTCAACAGTTGCACTCCAATGCAAACGAATTAATGCAAGACTCGTGTATAAGTAAATTGCACTCAAACTTCTAAGAGAATCCGAAAAATAACCAAATTATGTAAGACTCACATAAAAATTACTACATCATTAACAAATACACTTCAAGTGTCAAGTATGTTACTACATACTCACTGTCCCTAATAATAATGGAAATATAAAAATTGTTTCGTATTATTTTTTTACGATAAAAGTATAAGTTATAATTATTACTATTATAGTATTATCTATAATGTAATAAGTTTAATGTATTTTACCTATATTATGATTAATTCT
The DNA here is from genome assembly GCF_005508785.2 of Acyrthosiphon pisum. Lineage (NCBI taxonomy): Eukaryota > Metazoa > Arthropoda > Insecta > Hemiptera > Aphididae > Acyrthosiphon > Acyrthosiphon pisum. Next base: position 99,781,531 of record NC_042494.1, read on the forward strand.
TCTACTTATTGTCAATGATTTATCTTTATAAAACTAATAATAATTTTACTTTTAAATGTTCTTTTAGGATTTATAGCCTGAATTCTTAGAATATAAAACTTTTTTTAGTTTAAATTAGCAAAAATACAAAACTTTATTGACGGAGATGTCACAGTCGTTTATATAATGTATTATATAAGTAAAATTATTAATATGAGTCAACCTATTTACAAATACCTCCACTTTACAGTACAGTAAACCTGTATCATTTTACTAAATAATTTTAGGTAATATAATTATATAACGTATGTACCTACAGAAATAGTATAAACTTTTTTTTTTTTTTTAAATAGCGTTTATTGAAAATTTACAATCTATACAAGTTATGTACAATGAGTAAATTGGAGGAGGGATGACAATGATGGGGCAGTGAAGGGAAGCTCACAGTTGAGCTACCTTTTAGTGAGTCTTAAATCTAATTAAGTAAGTGTAGTATTTTAGATAAGGTCTCTGGACCAATTTCTGTTAAGTCGGCGGGTGGGGTTGTAGTATAAACTTAAATAATAATTATATACAAGAAATTATATAGATATTACTTTTGTTACATGTACCTAAGTACTACACTAAGTAATAAGTACTAACATCTCTATTTAAATTATTACTATTTACTATTTAGTGTATAGTTAATTTTAAATTTTTAGTGGCTATAATATAAGCTTATCTTTTTTAGAACCAATTTTTATAGACGTCTATTGTGTTTTATTTTATACAGTAAACATAAAATTATTTTTCTATAACATTGAGTTGGGATACAACTGTAAAAGTAAACCGGAAAAACTAAAAAGAGTAGTGAAATAAACTTTATATTATCCATGTATAAGTGAAACATCTAATAATAAATAATACAATACATTATTAATTGATTTGATTTGGTTATATTTTATTTCATTATAGCTGCAAACATCAAGAGCTTATAAACCATTTATAAATCGATACTACGGAAGAGTCTCATTTTATTTTATTATTATAATTCATTAATTAGGTACATAATATTAATTACTTTAGGATACTTTTTTTAGTATCTGTTTTCTAATATGTACAGATGTCATAAATTGTTTTACTAACACATTAGAAAAAGTAAAACATGATACAATACCTTAAATATCTCTGCAGTTTTATAATCTTCACATTCTAATAATTTGTAACTAATCGTCATGAATTTATTTTTGCCATGTTCTTGCACGTGTGACTGAGTGAGAGATAGAGATAATATTATAAACTTGTTGGTGTGATAATCAGATATCCATCTAAATCGTTGAATATCCTAATTTATTAGTCCGTTAAGTTCTAAGCTCCTATAAGTCCTTTTTAACCCTGAGTTTAAATATATTCACTGTTAAATAATCTTTGTTTGTAATTTTGGTTGTCATCGTAAACATGTATATACAGCCATATAGAATATAGATACTGCAACTATCTATAGCTAAGAATTTTAACACTTGAAACGTTCCGGTACAAATGTATTAATATACTATATATTAGGCTTATCAACATTTTTATAATTGTATATCCAAAAACTACGGCACACATACTATACATACCTGGGAAGTAGAAACATATACTTGGAGGGATGTACATATAAAGTTGTATGAAGAAAAAGTAAGCCCCTATAGGACTCGCGATGTCTGTCAATATGAAATCCCTATTACTTATTGAACCCTGATCTAATTAAATCTGGAATTTACCGTTAGTTTAATACCAATCGGCTGTCATACATGGCAAATAAACATTTTATAGTCACGTTCAAAAATTGTATGTACAAAAATATTTATTTTACACTACTTTGTGATAAGTAGACCGCGAATATATCATATGCAGCAAAAAAACTCTATTATATAGATATTTATACAATTATACGTATACAAATATATGCAGCATAAAAGACTGAAATGTTCATAGATCATGTTAAAATATGCACTAAAAATAAAATAATATAAAAAAAAAAATAATAAATGGTTCTTTTTTGGAGATTGGTTAATCATCCCTATTATTTCAAAGAAATGTTCTTTGTAGAACGAGACGCTTTTGATCCAAGTACGCTATCGCGCAATGACAGTCATTCAGTAAATTAATTCGGTCAGACTTGTTTTGAGTTTTTTACACATTTAACCAGTGTTTACGTGTAGAAAAAAACGATTATATGCCATATGTGATAAAAATTTAAATTGATATATCTGTATATTGAATATAGATGTCCATAAGTACTATAAAAAGTATGAATAAGTACGGCGTTATAATTTTGTGAAATATTATAGGTATACGCCCTACATACCTAACTATATATTAATATTTACTATTTATTAAAGAAACATTCATATTTAGGAACCTTTTTTAACATAAATATGTTTTTGGGCTGGGTACTGATATTTTATTTTCTAAATAACCGATTTTGCGTAACGTTTGGTGGGAAGATGTAATGAACAGATTGGGAAGCATGAGCAACTGACCAGGAAGGATAGAAGGCCGGGTGTATGTCGGGTAGTCCTAGAGGTCGCTAATATCCAAAAAATGTAATTAATACGGCTTTGGACTTTTGAGGTGATACAACAGAAAAAAATGCGTGTGTGTGTGTGTGTGTGTGTGTCAGTACACATGGCAGAAGTAAATACTTAAATTAATTTTTAACTTTTATTAAAATTAAAATAACAAAATCGAACTTGACTGGATTATTGTCGACAGTCGAATAATAAATAAACTTGAACTATAACAAAATTTAAATTTAAATTAATATATGTTTATTTTTCACTCAAACAGACAACTCTAATTTATTCAAGCAATAGTCGTAAAAATTACCTCGATTTTCATTCTGACAAAATATTCTATTTTTTCACAACATGTACAAGGCACATTTTATAATTGTATTTAGTTGATTAAATATTTAAGTAAAAAATGTTAAAATTTGTTAGACACAAACGGTCCACTGTCGTCTATTCACTTCTAAAACAATCAAATTTTGAGTGATAATGTATGTGTACAATTATATTCTTAAGTTAGAAAAAATAAATATTTATTACCCACCTTATTTATTATTTTACGCTATTTTAATAATTGTCGATATTTATACTTCACAGAAATCTATTGATTTATAAACATATGCAACGTATAATTTTAATTATTTAAACATTTTCAATAAAAAAATAAACCATCAAAAGATTCAAGAATGTATAAATGTTCAATCACTAAACAGTAATTTTGATAACGTTTTATGCAACCATAGTTCATAACCATAATATATAATATACTAGACCTAGTAATTTAGGAAAGCAAAATGCAATCAATAGACTAAGTATATATTAGAGTAATATTTTCTACTATGTGCAGTACAACTTAAGAAGTGTGATTTATTATTTATCATGATTTATGAACTATACAATATACCTATGTATAAAACAGTATAAAGTACCTACCCTAAGAATTACGATAGCATTTCACTCTCACTAATGGGCGAATGACCGTGAAACTACTTCTAAATATACTATATTCAATACGTCTTATATATACAATATACATAAACCGTATATATAGTGTATACCTATAGAATATTAAGTATCGGTTATAGAAGCCTTTGTTATTTTTTTTTAATTAAAAACCCTTTGTTTCTTTCTTAGTAGTTAGAAGTTTGAAAGAAAAAAACGACATAATATAATATGTCTTTATAGAATATTGATGTATATCAAAATAATTTTAATTTGATAGGTAATCTGTTTAAATTAATTTTAATGTATTTACACTACCCAGAATGGTTGGAGTCGCTGACTCTCAAGACTTTTTCTTTTTATTGTTATATAGGTAGTAAATTATATTTATATATTATAATAAATATTTTTAATATGAGAGTTGAAATGTGTCACTGGTCCGAGAGTTTAAATCGACATTTTTGTACCATATTTATTTTAGATTCTGAGAGGAGCAATGTATTGTTTTTTTGTGTCTGTCACCACCTTTTGGGACTTTGGAAGTAGTTTCTCGGTTTCTGATAGAAAATCGAATCTAGATGATACTTTTGGGAGTTTAAAGTAAAGAAAAATGTCCTGTAGCTTTAAAATTAAATGGGAAGAACAGAAAAAAATTAAGGAAAAATTTGAATTTTTACGCAAAACCAGTTTATACTTGTTAACTTATATAATATATATATATATATAAATAATATATAATAAAATATACCTATAATGTCTATAATAAGTTATTAATTCCTCAATTTTTTTTTAATAAATGTTTTAAATTAAAATATTTACAAAATTCATCAAAATAACGAACATTTTCAAATTATTTTGTTGTTTAAAATTCTTAAACATTTTAATTTTAACACCTAACTTTTGAAAATAGGTTATTAACACATAAGTTGTTCTTATACCAGTTTTAAAATATTAAAAAATACATAAACACATCTAAAAGTGATTTAACTTAAAATTTTAACCGGCCGTCACTTCCAAGTCAGGTTTGGTTTGTCCGTTTCAAACATAGCAAACATTAATGCAGGAGTCCCACAGGGTGGCATACTCTTGCCAATTTTATATAATATATATGCATGATCAACATGCCGCTGATCAACCCACCTCTCTAAATACAACTGTCGCTGAGTTCGCGGATGACAAAGCAATTATAGCGATGCATGAACATCCAATTTCTACTTCCCAAAACCTTCAACATCACCTTAACTTACTGTCTGATTGGTACGATAATTGGAAAGTTAAAGTAATCTAAGTCACTACACACTATCTTTACACTTCGCATTGCTCCCTGTCCTGAAGTTTCCTTAGCTGACATACCTATACCATCATCTCAATCTGTTAAGTACCTATGACTAACTATTGATCGTCGCCTCACCTGGGCGCACCATGTAAGGGAAAAAAAACTCGCCCTAAATGCACGCATCCGTTTGCTCAAAACATTATTAACTAACAAACATACTAAATTAAATATCAAACTGCTTATTTACAAATCCTTAATTAAGCCTATGTGGACATATGGATTCCAACTGTGCAGGGGTAATGCCAAAAAATACAATCTCAACAAAATACAAACCGTTCAAAACAAAATCCTACGCTCCATCACCAATGCTCCTCCCCACTGTGCAATATTCGGTCACATAAACGTTTCAGAGACGTTTTAAATCAACTTGTAACATTGCGTTTATTGTTACTTTTACGTTGCGCCGATGTTGTGGTAACTGCCGTTGTCCAAATTTGATGACGTTTCATACGAGTTGTATTGACGTTTACATTACATATTTTGTAACATCTTATCATCATCCCTGAGATGTTATAAATAAAACGGTCTAGAAACATCTATTTTACATTTAGTTGATGTTACATAGATGTTATTAATCAACATCAATACGAGATCGATTATAGTTAAACGAGAAAAAAGTGCAAAAATAATCAGTCCGTTAACGGTATCGGACCCTATGTACGAAGGACCATTGTTAAACCTACCTAACCGGGGGACGCCTTAACCTACCTAACCATGACTGCATATTGGAACTAATGTGTATAATTGTTGTATTTAGGTAATAACATTTTCACAATATTAAGCTTAGGGATGATAAATTAAGGAATAAGCAGCAGGGGTAGGGGAGTATTATTATAAACGAAAAGATTATAAAACAAAGTACTTCTGTACAAATTAAAAAATGTATTATTATGTGAAAATAACATACATTTAAGTACATTACTTACCTAAAATGTTTATTTTAGATAGGTACAATACTTACGTCAACATATATTAAGAACTATTGTCTATTACAACATGTCAGCATAAATATTAAATACCTACCTACTATAAATACAAATGATATTACGTAGATATGGTACCTATCTATCTATGTCTCTCAAATAGGTACATTTCTCAGAAGAAAGAATTTCTATAATGAATAAAATAAAAACATATTTATTTAAAATTGGAATTTAATTAATAATATCATGGTTTCTAGATACATATTAAATTGTAATTTTTAAAAACTATATCATCCTAAAATATGATCACCAGTCACCATAGATTGCTAACTACGGTAATAATATATAATCATACTGATTGTGTATCAATACAAAAATGTAAACAAACGGCCTCGATGTCTTATCTACATTGGACCGCGAAAAAAATGTCCTATTCCTATAATATTAAATAATTCGCAGTTTTTTTCAAAACTATGAAAAAATATTAAAAATCAGGAGACTAATAAAATAAAAAAGTTGAAACGTCATTACTTTCAGAAAAATGAACTCTAGAAAATGGCTATTTTTAATTTATTTTAAACAATTAAATAAAAATATATATTTTTTCACTTTTTTACCAAAACATTAAAATAAATTAAAACATGAGTGTTTGTAGTTCTTGTCCCTGTGAGTCTTATTAAAAAATCAGAATTATGAAATTTCCTTACGGGACACCCTGTATAGCTTTAACAGGGTAATTTGATAGAGAAAACTATCAAAAACTCGGCCAATTCTAATCAGAATCCGAGATATTGGTGAATATGTGTTTCTTTTGAGCAACAGAGATTGTACTATTGGTTCACCAACATAACTATAGCGGGGAAAAAAAACTAAAATAATAATAACAAAGAAGTGTATTGTTGCCACCATATCAAATTCAGAAACTCACACAGAGACAACCAGACGTATTTCTACATACCTAGGATATCCTTATGTAACAAATTTTCCTCTCCACTCTGATTTAAAAATGAAAACTATACACGAAGAAGCCAAAACGTATTACAAACGTTTTTTCAACAAACTATCTATTCACACAAATCCTCTAATATTCGGTCTAGCCACTCACACGAATCCTGGAAACCCTCCACGACGTCTAAAAAGAAACTGGTGCAGAGATCTGCTTAATGAATAACAGAAAAAAAAAAAGGTGGGTAAGTGGATGTCGCTTTGCTATACAGTAGGTTACAAGTGGACCACTGTATAATGGATAGTATTAAATTTGAATTCAATGATATAATATCACTGTATAAGAAAAACGATTCTGAGCGGAGACGGTTTGTCAGTCTAGGTATTAGACATACCTATTATAGGTATACTTATCTATAGTATTAAAAAAAAATTGACCTATAATAGGTATCAATAATAAATTCCAAATTAATCATATCACAATATCCATTAGGTAACGCGTTATACATCAACAACAAACCGTGGTACTATCATAGATATATAGTAGTATACTTTAGAAGTTTCAAGTACCCACAAGTAATATTATACAATCACAACAAAATAACTAAAATAGTTATTCCTGCAGGTTTTTTAATATGTAATTTCGT
>NC_042494.1:99791199-99792103 GCF_005508785.2 Acyrthosiphon pisum
TTTTTTTTTTAGTTTTTTTTTCTAAAAATATCAATAAAATTTTATTTGTTGGATAAAAAATCTTGAAAATTTAATAGAAGGCTCCTAATATATTGTTTCAAAGGCAGATGAAAAATATTAAAAATCGTTAGTCACAGTTTTTTTTTATAAACATTTAAAGTTCAAAAAATGACAAAATATGGAAAAATCACGAAAATTTGCAAATTATTTCGAGTTAGAAATTCATAAAAATTTTTCTTTTTAAATCTAAGATATGAAAATGTAATACAAGATTCCTTATAAGATTGTCTACCTTTATCAAACAAAAAATATCTATAAGGAAGTCAAATTAAATTTTTAGGATCGTTTGAAATTCAAATTTTTACAACAATGGATATTCACTCGATTTCTCATGTAGCGATTTCCTTATTTTGTTGTAATTCAAAAACGAATAACTGCAGATACATGACATTTTTACTGAATGTTTATATTAGCATTTCCTATACACCATACAATTTTGAAAATATTTTGACTCTTTTTGAGCTGTTTACGGACATTTTCAGTTTTAAATTTTTTTTAGTTTTTTTTTCTATAAATATCAATAAAGTTTTATCTGTTGGGCCAAAAAGTGTATAAATTTAATACAAAGCTCCTGATATATTGTTACAATATCAGTTGAAAAATATTAAAAATACATAGGCACAATTTTTTTTTATAAGCATTTAAAGATCAAATTTTGACAAAATTTATCAAATCTTAATTTGAAAAATTATTTTGTAGTTAAAAATTTATAAAATGTTCAATTTTTGTATCTAAGAATTAAAAATTTAAAACAAGATTCCACGTAAGTAATTAATTCTGTTACCAAAAAATCTAAAAAATACATTTACACAGTTTATTTTTATAGTCATTTTAAGTACAAATT
>NC_042494.1:99792153-99793114 GCF_005508785.2 Acyrthosiphon pisum
TTTTACAATAGCAGTTGCAAAATAAAAGGAATACATTGTCACAATTTTTATTTATAAGCATTTAAAGTTCAAATTTATACGAAATATGTCAAAATTGCGAAAATTTGCAAGTAATTTAGTGGTTGAAAAATCGTAAAAATTTTTTCTTTTATAACTAAGTTTTTAAAATTTGGTACAAGGTTCTCCATAAGTTTTTCTTTAAAAATAATATATCCTAGACTGACAAATCATCTCCGTTCAGAATCGTTTTTCGTATACAATGATATAATATCATTGGATTCAAATTTAATTCCATCCATTACAGTAACCCACTTGTAACCTACTGTACAGCAGAGCGACATCCACGACTTACCCGCCTTTTTTCTTTTGTTTTTCACGGCGCGTTTGAAAACTATTGGAAAAATTTTACTTTTGACCCCCCAAAGTACCAACTAGATTCACTTTCCTATCAGAAAAGATACTGTTGAAGAAAATCCAAGCACTTTTACTGTCCTAAAACGTGATGACAGACACAAAAATAAAAAAAAAAATAAAAAAAAAAACACACATCATTGTAAAATCAATACATTCATCGTTCCACTCAGAATCTAAAAAACACACATCATTGTAAAATCAATACATTCATCGTTCCACTCAGAATCTAAAAATCATTGAAAAATCCGTATTTGATAAAAAAAATCAATAAAAAACTATATTTTATAAAAATTTCTTTAAAAAATCTGCATTTGATAAAAAAAAAAAATCAATGAAAAACTATGATAATAAACTCTTAAAACAATCATCAAAAAATGTGTACTTATTGTAAAAATCTTAAATAAATCAATTAAAATCTATATTTATTAAAATTCAATAAAAAATCATTAAAAAATGTGTATTTATTAAAAAAATCTTTAAAAAATCAATAAAAACCTATATTTATTAAAAAAATATTAAAAAATGTGTATTTTATACAAAATTCTTT
>NC_042494.1:99793214-99793681 GCF_005508785.2 Acyrthosiphon pisum
CGTCATTTTTTTCAGCATACAAAAAAAAAAAATTTTTTTGTGTATCTAAATGGTTACAATTGGTTACATATTTGTATTATATAATTAGAAAAAATGTGACATATACATTTTGTACAAAATATTTATTATAAATACATATCTTTGGACTAGACATTAATTAATTACACCCATTAAATATACTTATATACATTAATTTACATTTAATTTGTGATAGTTTTGAATTATTGTATTATATAGATCAAATACAATTGTGTGTAAGTAGTGGGTGGAAGATAAGTCTCCCACTCTTTTTGTTCTTGAAACCTTTTGGGCTCAAGCCCTATGAATTTGAGGACCCTATTTACGTCCATGCATACTCATATTTTATACATAAATTACATTTTTAAAAAAGCATGAAACACTGAAAACATTTTTTAATTTGAAAGAATGTTCAATTCAAAGAATAATGGCATAAGTTATAGGTGTCT
>NC_042494.1:99793731-99798001 GCF_005508785.2 Acyrthosiphon pisum
GTTTATAGATTTTCCTTTGGGAGGGGGGGGGGGGGGCTGGCGCAACGTACGTTTTAATCTTGTAGTTTTATAGTTAGCTATAAACTAGTGCATGACTATTTAGCGTGATAATATATTATTATAGTATTATAATAGCTGATATTATATTTTATTATATAATAATATATATATATAATTTATTACATATTATACACTACAATATAAATTCTAAATAATAAAATTGATTATATAATCAATGATAGTATTTTAATTTTGCACCGAACTGTTTTTGTTTTTGCAGAGTATTCACGTATAATAAATTAATAACAACAACAATAATAATAAATAATGAAATTCATAATAATTGCAAATCTTTTAAAAGCTCAAAAATAACTACTAAAATATATAGATAGGTACTCCTGTGCTGTAGCCTGTATACAATATATACATATTGTAATATTTGATTGTAAATAATTTATATTGCCTATTTGTCTATTACTATATACCTAGGTATTATTACAATTTACACATTTTAAAAAGTGCAAGTATGGATTATTCAATTAGAAGTAGGTATATTAACTATTAGGTCGAAATGGTATAAATGGTATAAATGGTAATATACAAATAATATTTTTCATCTTTCTTTGTGAATTTAAAATAATATCTTCTATATTAAAATAATAAAATTTATAAAGTTGTTCAATATGTATTTATGATATAAATTATTATAAAATATATAAGTATATATTTGAGTTATTAGTAAAAATATTCAAGGTTCATTGTTAATACTGTAGTATTTTGAATAGGGTTGTTTTATGTTTTATAATATTAGTAATTATATTATTTACCCGTACTTACATACTTTGACAGTTTGACGCACTTATATTATGTGATATTATGAATTATGTAATATTATGCGGACTTATCATATACTCATAAATAAATTATAATATACTGAGTTAGGTGTTTCCATTTAAAAATCGGTAGGTATTGATCTCGCAGTCGTGGGAGGGAGTAATATTTTATCGTTAATTTATTGTTTTTATGCCGACGCAGTATGGCGCAATAACGAATTCATTATAGAAAATCGTCAACCGCGATCGTCCACAAAAACAATGCGGAATGCTGTAGCGCACGGAATGTTCGTATGTGAGAGACCAGGGTCTGATGCGTCGGACAGTGTCGGAGGCGGCTGTAACAAACGCGCGTTGCCGCCGTCAACGACGACGGTGCCGACGCCTGCTATACTCCTGATCGCCGGCGGATCCTCCGAGGCGGTCCTGGGTCCGCGCACCGACCACGCCACGCCCGGTCCATCCGCCCTGGTCCTCCGACACGCCTGTGTAGGCGTTACGGGAGGACGAGTCCCTCTGCACAGACGGAAGGTCGCGGCCGCACCCGGGCCCGGGTGAGGCAACTTGAGTGGGACGTGCGGAACGGTGTCCGACGGACGGCGGGCCGACCACGCGCACTTCCACCGCCCAGGATAGCAGGATCAAGCCGTCACCGAATGCGGAAATCCAAATGGCCTGCCGAAGGTCACAAGGAACGTTTACAGCGATGCGCGGCAGCGGATACGCGACACCGTCCCATCGGCGCGCACGAACCGCTTTCGTAGGTCGCTATTGATTTCGCGCCCGCCGCGCGCATACACGAAGGCAGCCTGCAGACAGATAGGCAGCTAGGCAGGCAAGGTAGGTTGATCGGTGTAGGTAGGATTCCTCTGCAGCAAGGCCTTTGAATTATAGTGATCGTGCAGTATAATGTATAATATTTATGTACATCGTATACGAATATTATTACTATTATAATATGTCATTACGGAAATACAAACACATCGAAGACGGTGCCGAAAAAAAAATATTCAGAACCTACGATACACTAAACACCCATTTATATAAAATATACGTTTAACTGTTTAACATAATACTTGTATATTGTATAATTTATTTGTCATTTGTGTGTCTATTGTGTGCGTGTACGTTTTTACGAAACGTCTCGCGTAAATCGGTGTTGTTAAACGCGACGTTTTGATTAAAAGCCAAAATATAATATATACAACGATTATATATATATATTATGTTACGCTATTCGCATTATTTTTGGGCAGCGGATTTATTCCTATTGTTTTATATTTAAAAAAAATGTTATCTCCGAGATGTTGGCGACAATAGTTAATGTACCTACTTATATACGGCTCATTGTTTCGCTCTTCTACGGCGTCGGATGTGTAATTACTAATTATTGTTGTTTGGTTTAATATTAAATTTATTGATTACATAATGGGTACATGTTTGATTATTTATTTGAAAATTTGATTAGGCCTGTAAATGAAAGTGAAAAACTTCGGTGAATTGTAATTATAATACACTTATCGATACTAAAATTCGAGAAAGTCGCTCGCTGGTGTAGTGCTGTATAGAAGGCTGAAGGTGTACCGCGCGTTGAGTAGTCCACTGGCCACCGTTGTAAATTGTAACAGATAAGATATAATCCTATACGGCTATACCTATTGGCTATTTCCTACAATTATTTATGTTAAATTAAAATTCAATGTTATGAAAATGACGATTTAAGCAGTTGAATAATGGAATGTTTTAAATTTCTATGATTAATATTTGCGTGAATATCTAATGTTATTAAAATGTAGAAAAGCCACAAGGCGAAACTAAAATACAGGCATAATATTATTTTTTTGTATTTTTTTTTCTCAAAAGTTATAGGGAAATTTAAAAAGACATTTTTCTAACAAAACCAGTCACCTGCTGGCATCAATTGTACCATCTGTGCCAGTTATAATCAATAGACAATTGAGTATGGTTAACATTTTCTTTGTATCCATACTGAATAGTTTGAGTTTCAGATTATATATTAATATATTTCATACATGTTGTTTTACATTTTTAAACATTTAACAACAGTCATCAACTAAACCTCTAGTTATCCGTTTATCCCATTGTCCTATAATCTATACCTACCACATAATATATACCATATTATATTATATACCATAATATTATTATAGTGAATACAAAAAATACTACTGCAGATTATATTAATTTAGTATAGGGATGCAGCATAAAATAAATAACATGGACTAAATATAGTAAATAATTCAGTACTTCACGCGTCAAGGGACGACGTTATAATTACCAGCGAGATTTAATTAAAATATGTATGTAATTTTATTTGCATAGAAAGCGATATTTAATTTTTATTTATACATTTTTTTTTATCCATATGTATAATAAACACGTACCTATGTATTGATAATTTAATATATACATATATATATATGTATAATATTTATATTGAAGTAAAATATAACGCGTGACATCAATAACTAATCGCAATCATCGGGGACCGGGGTTAATCGTAATATATATGCGTAAATGTAATATTATATTATTTAAAATCATATTTGTGATTTCAATTACATTTATCATACAACAACACTATATTATTTGTTTCAGCCTTTCAGTTATGTATTTTTTTTAAATACGTGTTTTGAAAAATAACATCATAAAAAGTTAATTGAAAATGCTAGGTAATTAATAATAATAATAATGCATTAATCTGATTATTTAGGTATTCAATTTTCAAATCATTTCCAAGTAATTTTATTCCATCCGCGTATCGGTCTAAAATATTTGATAAAACATTTTCGACAACATTGCATTGAGTTATAAATTATAATTATTGATAAGATGCAGCAATTTATATTAATCACTATATTGAGTGTTACTCATTAAAAATAATTACAATTTACAATTTATTTTTTTAGGAAAAGTGTTATTATATTCAAAACTAATTTGTGTTATTTAAATTTAATTTATACCTAAACTAAATTATAATTTAAAAAAAGGTGGGTAAGTGGATTTCGCTCTGCTGTACAGTAGGTTACAAGTGAGTCACTGTATAATGGATGGTATTAAATTTGAATTCAATGATATAATATCATTGTATAAGAAAAACGATTCTAAGCGGAGACGGTATGTCAGTCCAGGTATAAGACATAATATTATATTATAGTCTATAGTATTTAAAAAAAATTACCTATAATAGGTACCTATAATAAATTCCAAATTAATCATATCATAATATCTATTAGGTACTTATAACGCGTTATACATCAACAACCAACCGTGATACTATCGTAAATATATAATAGTATACTTTAGAAGTTTCAAGTATACCCAAGAATAATATTATACAATCACAACAGATAACTAAAATAGTTATTCTAGGTTTTAAATATGTAATTTCGTCCAAATTTGTTCTTAAATTACTA
>NC_042494.1:99798319-99799295 GCF_005508785.2 Acyrthosiphon pisum
TTATGTGGAATCTTGTTTTAAATTTTAAATTCTTAGATACAAAAGTTGAACATTTTATAAATTTTTAACTACAAAATAATTATTCAAATTAAAATTTGATAAATTTTGTCAAAATTCGATCTTTAAATGCTTATAAAAAAAAATTGTGCCTATGTATTTTCAATATTTTTCAACTGATATTGTAACAATATATCAAGAGCTTTGTATTAAATTTTTACACTTTTTGGCCCAACAGATAAAACTTTATTGATATTTATAGAAAAAAAAACTAAAAAAATTGAAAACCAAAAATGTCCGTAAACAGCTCAAAAAGAGTCAAAATATTTTCAAAATTGTATGGTGTATAGGAAATGCCAATATAAATATTCAGTAAAATTTTCATGTATCTACAGTTATTCGTTTTTGAATTACAACAAAATAAGAAAATCGTAACATGAGAAATCGAATGTATATCAAATGTTGTAAAAATATGAATTTCAAACACTCATAAAAGTTTAATTTGACTTGCTTGTAGACATCTTTTTTAAAAAAAGGTAGACAAACTTATGAGGAATCTTGTATTACATTTTAAAATCTTAGTTCTAAAAAGAAAATTTTTATGAATTATTAACTCAAAATAATTTGCTAATTTTCGTGATTTTTACATATTTTGTCAATTTTTGAACTTTAAATGCTAATTAAAAAAAACTGTGACTAAGGATTTTTGATATTTTTCAAATGTCATTGTAACAATATAGTAGGAGCCTTGTATTAAACTTTCAAGTATTTTTACTCAACAAATAAAGTTTTATTGACATTCATAGAAATAAAAACTAATTAAATTGGAAACTGAAATTGTCCGTAAACAGCTCAAAACAAATCAAAATATTTTTAAAATGTTATCATGTATAGAAAATGGAAATATAAACAACCAGTGAAAATTTCATGTATCTACAGTCATTCGTATTAAAGTTACACCAAAAACCAAAATCAATTT
>NC_042494.1:99799345-99829165 GCF_005508785.2 Acyrthosiphon pisum
TTTTATGAATAATAACTCAAAATAATTTGCTAATTTCGTGATTTTTACATATTTTGTCAATTTTTGAACTTTAAATGCTAATTAAAAAAAACTGTGACTAAGGATTTTTGATATTTTTCAAATGTCATTGTAACAATATAGTAGGAGCTTGTATTAAACTTTCAAGTATTTTTACTCAACAAATAAAGTTTTATTGACATTCATAGAAATAAAAACTAATTAAATTGGAAACTGAAATTGTCCGTAAACAGCTCAAAACAAATCAAAATATTTTTAAAATGTTATCATGTATAGAAAATGGAAATATAAACAACCAGTGAAAATTTCATGTATCTACAGTCATTCGTTTTAAAGTTACACCAAAAACCAAAATCAATTTTCTCGAAAAAAGATTTTTCGTAAAAATTCCCGTTTATCCTTAATTTTTCTTTTGTTTTTCACGTCGCTTTTGAAAACTACTGGGAAATTTTTACTTTTGACCTCCCAAAGTACCAATTAGATTCACTTTCCTATCAGAAAAGATACTGTTGAAGAAAATCTAAGCACTTTTACTGTCCTAAAAGGTGATGACAGACACAAAAAAAAAAAATAATAAAACACACATCATTGTAAAATCAATACATTTATCGTTCCGCTCAGGATCTAATAATATATTTGTTAAATTATTATTTTGAGATGAGTATAGTTTAAATTAGTAAATAATAGTAAAGTAAAAGTAAAATGGTATACCTACAGTGTGCATTATCATAAAAGTTCAATAAAATTGTTTTTTATAATTTATAAATTAGAAACTAGAAAGACACATTCACTCTTTATGTGATTTACATATTAATTTAAAAAAAATAGATTACCTTTTTTTAAACTGAGTTAAGTTAATATTTTTTTCTATATTAACTTTTAACTTATCGAGTTAAATTTATAATTTGTTAACTGTTAACTTTTAACTTATCGATCTTGTATCCTCTTAACTTAACTTAACTTGAGTTAATTATTTTCATCAACTTGCCCACCTTTGCTTATTATTTTGTAATTGTTCGTATTTTATGATCTATTTGTCTGGAATCTCACAATGGAAGGTTTTAGTAAGTATATTGTAAATACCCGGGAAACTTCTTCTCGTGCATCAATTTCATTGCTCTCGTTTCTCATTAGTCATTGGACGTGTAGGCGTCCGTGCCTCATATACGAATCTATACACGGCGCGTTAAATTTACATTGTTTAAGTTATTTAGTGATACGGGTGCTTTTCATTAAGGCGCATGTCTATGAACTTAAACAATGTAAATTGTGAAGTGTCGTACAATACGCGTCCATGTGAACTGGTCCTTTAATCCTGCTATTACACTGGACAGTATAAAGCATTTTAAACGCTTGAGGTACCGCATAAGGTCGGATTCAGCGTTCCCACTGAAATAGGGATCTTAGAATATTAAACATTTTATGTGGTTTGAAGATGAAACTTTAATATTACAACGTACCTATATAATAATACAATTTAGAAAAAAAATGTAACTTTAAGAATAGGATTAATCTAATTATTGATATATAATAATATATATTGTATAGAATTACAGCTGTAAAGTAATATTGGAGCTGCGTGGCCTTTCATTTTCTGTACAAAAAACAGATCGCTGCACAACTATGCCAATACTACATTTACTGAAAAATTATGGTGTCTGTAGGTCTTTAACCTATAGATAGTCTATTAGTTTGTTTATACTTTATTAATATAATTAATGTAATAACTATTTAAGTTTAAACCTAAGTATAATCTATACAATAATTATTACTTCGTGAAATTCTAAATTAAATTTGTCGAATAATGATTTGATTTGCATACATTTTCGATAACATTTAAAAAGTTAGTAGAGTACTACAGTGGCGTAATTTGGTCATTTTTGTGGGGGGGAGATGAAATTTTTTAAAATTTGTCCCCCCCCCAAAAAAAAATTATTTATTATAAGCACCTTTCAGTGCAATATATTTATAAATAGTAAATATTAAAATTAAATAACAAAACTCCACACGAATGATTAATTTAATATCAGTACCTATATCACAATATCAAATTATGAATTATAAAACTATAAAAGTCGAATTCCGATTGCTGATTGTAACTATAACTTATAACCGATGTTCGATTAGCAAATAACGACGAAACTAGGAAAGTCACTACGAAAATTCCGATTAAGTGTACAAATCATTATTAAGTTGTTTTTTGTTCAATACTTCAATGGGACAATAGTCTTTAATCTAGATAAAATAATCTGATAATCATCGAGCATCGTCGATCCTCGAAAAAATAATACTCTTATCACTCTTATCATTTTTCGGACAACTGCCAGCTAGCCGAGGCATTTGATATCAATAATAAAAAAAATATATTATTAGATAAAGAAGTACATAGGTAAATGTAGTTAACCAGTCTTAAAAAAAAAGGTCATGGGGGGGATACGACACCCAAATCCCCCCCCCCCGTAATTACGCCACTGGAGTACTATAATATAAACCAGCGTTTCCCAAACCATGGGTCGCAATAATGTTTTGATGGGTTGCGACTCACGGTTACGATTACGCTTATTTCAGTATTTTAGTATTTTTTTGTAATTTATTTTATTTATTTATTATGTATTTATTATCAAGTATTGTATTTTATAAAAACTCAATGTTAAAATTAATAATAATAAAAACATTATTTATTTACGGCATACTTGATTTTTTTTGTAGAAGGGGGTCGCGTACCCAATAAAGATTAAATTTATGGGTCGCCATTGCAAAACGTTTGGGAAACACTGGTATAAACGATTTAGTACGCGTCATCTAAGTTAATGTGCACACAATCTTAAAGACAAGCTGAATTTCCTATGTTTTTTTGTGCATAATTTTGTACAACCCATCGGCTAATACAACCGAACTACATGCAGTCATGGATCCTTTGATGTAGCATTAAGCAGTTATTTCTGTAATTACAATATCTAGTAAATAAGGAACTATATATTTATAAGCCATATATTTTACAATGCTCAGAAAAGGTATTTAGATTTAATTTATTAAGGGCGGTGTTAAATTTTCTCGATTTTTAAAACCAGTAAACTTTTGGTTATAATATGAACTATTTATGAAAAAGCTTGTTTAAAACTTTCAATCTTTAGCCATAAAATTGAACATTTTATATATTTTTAAATACAAATAATTTTGAAAATTGTCGAGATTTTGATGAATATTGTCAACATTTGAACTTTAAACGCTTATAAAAATGTATGTGCCTTTAAAACTTTTCAACTGCTATTAAAACAACTTATGAAGAATCTTGTAATACACTTTCAAACATTTTGACCCAGCAAAAAACAAAATTATTGACATTTGTAGAAAAAAAAACTTAAAAACATTGAATATGAGATATATAATAGCTCAAAACAAGTCAAAATACAAATTTTTATCATGTATAGAAAATGATAAAATGAACATCTTATGAAAATTTTAAGTATCTACCGTTATTTGTTTTTGAATCAGAATCACAATAAAATATGAAAATCGTTATATGAGAATTCATTAATTTACGGGTGAATATATTTTAATGTCGAAAAAATTTAAACTTGAAACAATCATAGAAAATTTATTCGACTTTCCAGTAAACTTTTTTTTGTTAAGGGTAGGAAAACTAAAATTTTTTATGAATTTATTAAATTCAAAATTCTAACATCTGACGCTCATAAATAATAACTATTATTCATGCTCGACTTTTTTAATTTCCACTGAACAATTTATGAGGAACCTTGTACCTATTACATTTTTAAGTTTTTCGACTGACTGAACAATTTTTTTTTGAAAATTGAATACAAGATTCTTCATAAGTTTTTCTACTTTAAACAAAAAAAAAAGTTTTCCTTGGAAAGGCAAATTAATTTTTCATGAGGGTTTATAGATCACCTTTTTACTACATCTGATATTCACCCGTAAATATTAACGAGTTTCTCATCGAACAATTCTCTTAGTTTGTTGTAGGTTAGTTACAACTTGTAGTTCAAAAACAAATATAGGTACGTATAGATACTTGAAATTTTCACCAAATGTTTATTTTAAAATTTTATATTCATGATAACATTTTGACTCTTTTTGAGCTATGTAATAGACATTTTCAGTTTTAATTTTTTGTAGCTTATTTTCTATAAATATCGATAAAAATAGGATTGAAGGTTAAGTTACTCAAGATTTCTTATAAATATTTCATACTGTACACAAACATTTAAAAAATATATAAACACCGTTTTTTTAAATAGATATTTTGAGTTTAAGTTTGGTTGAAATTAGATATTTAAAGGAAGAATAACAGTTTTAGTTATTTTGTTGAAATTTAAAAATACTATTCCTGTGTACCTACTTGAAACATTTAAAGTATATTATTATACACACATTGATATTTTTAAATGCAATGTTTTATGCAAAAATTAATTCAATCTACTGCAGTATCATTAATAGTAAAATACATTACTTTAATAGCATTAATATCTATTATAACAGCATATACCTCAGAAAAGTTTTTGGTATGAGTACAATGATTTTATATTATTGAATTTAAATTTAACACAACCATTTTTACAGTGACCTACATAACACTTAATATTACTATTATTATGAGACGTTACAGTAACAAAATCCAACCTTAAAAACATACTTCTGGACTTCCAATAGTATACTATAAATTGGCACTCAGCTCTTGATAGTGGAAAAATACATTATACATTTTTCACCAAAATAATCCACAGAAATGCTTCTAGTGTAAGATATAGCGTACCTAGCTTTTTTCAAAATATTTTTAAGCTTTTTAAAATAACTCAATATTCTGTTTTTGAAGTTTATGTCTACAAAAATAATATAAAATATACAAATTAAAGTACAATAGTGTATTGATGGATGGATAATTTTTTTTCAAGTCACATTGTTCAATATTTAA
Organism: Acyrthosiphon pisum; assembly: GCF_005508785.2. Lineage (NCBI taxonomy): Eukaryota > Metazoa > Arthropoda > Insecta > Hemiptera > Aphididae > Acyrthosiphon > Acyrthosiphon pisum. Next base: position 99,804,300 of record NC_042494.1, read on the forward strand.
AAAGGCAATATATTGAACTTATACATAATTAGTAAATTATTGTATTTTGCTAAAAGGTTAAGACCAGTTTATTATACATAAATAAATAAATAGCTAATTAACTATACTATGGGTTCAAAATTCGCTTTTCATGCATAAAACTTCTCGGAAAAATAATGGACATTGCTCAGGAATATTAAATTAAAAATATACGTCATTCAAAAGCGTAAAAATATATTTTTTTTTCAAAAATGTTGTTTTTTGCCTTTCAAAATATAATTTTATAATATAGGTACCTACCTTACAAAAAATATTTCGTTAAGACCTTTCGAGAAAGTTAGAGTATATATGTGCCAATATTAAATTGGAAGTATCTATATTTTTCTATAATCTGTTAATTTAATAATTTTTATTTGTCACCAGAAATCCCCATTGTATGGAGTGACTTAGTAAGGAATTAAGCCCATTCAGATTAAAAACGCGTAATTTTTTGGGAAACTTTAGATGTATAAGACTCCAGGTAAGGTGGACAATCGACCGACATCCAAAATATCGACAAGACAATTAACCGACAGGATCAATTCACGGACAACCAAAATACCGATAAGACAATCGATTGACAATATAATTAAAACAAAATAATAAAATATTATTAGTAGTAATTTAATTTCACTTTTAATTTATATTATTATTGCCCTGTCGGTCGAATGATTGTCGGTCGATTGACCTAGAACCATATATTATATATATGTGCAAGATTAAATTATACAAAAAAAAGTATAAGTTATAAAATTAACAATAAATAGTTACAATAGAACCAAGAGGTGCATATAATAGTTAAAAAAACAATAATTTAAACAAGTAAATTTATAAGACCATATAAACATTCTGTCTAAATACACAACGTGACAAACCAAAAACATCAACATGATCCATTATTATATAGTTCGCCAAGGACAGAGCCCTGGGGAAAAACGAGGTGGAAGTATATATAATTGTTTTTACAAAGAGAAACATGAAATAAATTGAAATTTCTTAATCCGTAAGTTTGTATATTAAAACTAATGAGATATTATAGCTCCGGAGAATAAATAAGACCATTAATTAATAAGACATATAAAAACATGATATCCGAAACATTTCTCCTCAATTCACAATTGGATAATCTGCGCATTATAGAAATCTCTTGAAATGAGTAAATTTAATTTAAATTATAATAGTTTTAAAAATGTATAGGTACTAAACATTTTCAATTAGACTAGTATACGAAAAAATAGTTCGGTGACCAGACAATTGACCCAAACTCAAGATGAGACCAAACCAGGAAAAAGTATAATGTTATCAAAGCGTTGGTATTTTTAAAATTGATCATGCTTCTATTAATAAATCCTAGCATCTTAAAAGCTTTTTTAATCAAGGTGTTAATATTGATGGAAAAATCCATATTATAATTAAAAATAATCCCTAAGACTCTGATGGAAGTAACTCAGGTAACTGTAAAATAATCAATCATAATATTATAATTGTTGGTGGTTATATTATTTATACGAGAGAACGTTATAACGCTGCACTTATTTATATTTAATGGTAGGTGATTTACAAGACTCCAATCATCTCCAATCAACAAATTTATCCAAATTTGATTGTACCTAATTTGAATGCATCATTTGGTGAATTAATAACTGAAAATAATTTAGCATAATCGGAAAATAAAAAAAATGAGCTATTAAAAATAGAAGGTAAATCATTAATAAATAATATAAATAAGAGGGGACCTAAGTACGAACCTTGAGGAACACCAGGCCTCGTAAAAAAATCATTAGAAACATAACTATTCATTTTTACCACCTGGGAACGACGCGACTTTCATTGACATTTAGCGACTTTCTTTGGGAAATCCCGGCTTTGTGTGCTTATTGGACATATTTATTGATCGACTAAACGTTATTGTGACTAACATTTTTTGGCTGCTCATTCGATCTGATTCTAGTGGAGAAGGCGGGAAGGCCTTTAAACTAAAATATCTACACAATATTATACAATATAAAATCCAAATCTAAAAAACTAAATAAAAACTGAAAGATTGTAAGTTTAACTTTCTCCTTAACTTCTCCGTTCAAAATATCTCCTTGATTACAAATTCCTTGTCATATATCATTTAATTATTCTTAGTTTAATTTTAAATTGTATATACTTCGGTATAACTTAATGAACTCAGCTATTACTGAACTTACATTTTTATTTGCATTATATTATACAAGGAAACAATAAAATAAAGTTATTTGTAATTTGTATTAATAATTGTTTAAATCTAAAGCAGTTTTAACATGACATAATATAAAATAGTTTTTGTGATTTTATACTTTAACGCCTTTACCGATATTATCCTTGAATTGTCATCCTTAGGAACTGTATCATATAATAGTATAATATTAAGAATCGTTTGAGTAAATGTCCTAGATAACATTCCCAGTAGTGTCCATCAGGCACACTCGGCACGCCTTATTGCGTGTGTAGGTACACAAACGCAAATATAAGACAATATTATAATTTAGATAGTAAATAAAAACCCTATACCGTGATATGTGGCACGTACATTGAATGTACATCGCGTGGTCTATCACAGGTGCACGTGGCACGTCGTAATGTCTATGTGTAACGCTGTAGAAACTAAGAATCACGAAATGTTTGTATATTTTTATATTATTTTATACAATAAATAATGCTTTACCCGTCGTTATTCGCTAGGCTATATATATTTAGTACAGATTATGTATTTTAAGTCTGCATTGAAGAGGCTGAGTCTATAAATTGGCGTAAATTAAGTGGACTTTGTAATTATTAAAAGCTTGGTATCGTAACAATATTTTAGAGACAAAAACACATAAATAAGTAAATCCAGAAAGAGAGTATATTTTTTTGTTAAAAAATCGATTAAATGACAAATTTAATGCATATAGCATTACATAAATTATTGATAAAACCAATAACAATATATTATTATTCTGCCTTATTTTCAATTATATTTGTTATGGCGTTTATTTCAATGTGTCTCCTGTCATTTAGTATCCTGCTGCATATGGTACAAATATAGATATAATTTTATTTAAATTTTAACTTTTTTTTTTTTTTATTAGAGAATATACAATCTATACCCATAGGCATAATGAGAATATGTGCTACATTATATTAAAACAAAACATGAATAGGGTGAGGGAAGAAACCATCCAGTGATCGCACTTCCTTTTGATTAAGTATTTGTGTAACTAAATATATTTTTTTTAATTGTTATACATTTTAGATTCTGAGTGGAACGATGAATGTATTGATTTTACAATGATGTGTGTTTTTTTTTAAATTTTAAATTTTTTTTATTTATTTTTTTATTTTTTTTTATTTTTTGTGTCTGTCATCACCTTTTAGGACAGTAAAAGTGCTACGATTTTCAACTTCAGTACCTTGTTCGATCAGAAAGTGAATATCGTTGGTGCATTGGGGAGGTCAAAATTTAAATTTAACCAATAGTTTTCAAAAGCACCGGGAAAAACAAAAGAAAAATTAAGGAAAAACGGGAATTTTTACGCAAAATCTGTTTTCGAGAAAATCGATTTTGGTTTTTGGTGTAACTTTAAAAAAAATGACCGTGGATGCATGAAATTTTGACTGAATGTTTACATTTCCATTTTCTATACACGATAAAATTTTCAAAATATTTTGACTTATTTTGAGCTCTTTACGGACATTGTCAGTTTTCATTTTTTTTTAGTTTTTTTTCTAAAAATATCAATAAAATTTTATTTGTTGGATAAAAAAGCTTGAAAATTTAATAGAAGGCTCCTAGTATATTGTTTCAAAGGCAGATGAAAAATATTAAAAATCGTTAGTCACAGTTTTTTTTTATAAGCATTTAAAGTTCAAAAAATGACAAAATATGGAAAAATCACGAAAATTTGCAAATTATTTCGAGTTATAAATTCATAAAAATTTTTCTTTTTAAATCTAAGATATGAAAATGTAATACAAGATTCCTTATAATATTATCTACCTTTATCAAACAAAAAATGTCTATAAGAAACTCAAATTAAATTTTTATGGGCGTTTGAAATTCATATTTTTACAACATTTGATATTCACTCGATTTCTTACGTAACAATTTTCTTATTTTGTTGTAATTAAAAAACGAGTGACTGTAGAAACTTGAAAATTTCACTGAATGTTAATATTAGCATTTTATATATACGATAAAATTTTTAAAATAATTTGACTCTTTTTGAGCTGTTTACGGACATTGTAAGTTTTCAATTTTTTTAGTTTTTTTTTTCTATAAATATCAATAAAGTTTTATCGTGTTGGGCCAAAAAGTGTATAAATTTAATACAAAGCTCCTGATATATTGTTACAATATCAGTTGAAAAATATTAAACATACATAGGCACACATTTTTTTTTTATAAGCATTTAAAGATCAAATTTTGACAAAATTTATCAAATCTTAATTTGAAAAAATTATTTTGTAGTTAAAAATTTTATAAAAATGTTCAATTTTTGTATCTAAGAATTAAAAATTTAAAACAAGATTCCACGTAAGTAATTAATTCTGTTACCAAAATAATCTAAAAAATACATTTACACAGTTTATTTTTATAGTCATTTTAAGAACAAATTTGGACGAAATTGCATATTTAAAACCTAGAATAACTATTTTAGTTATCTTGTTGTGATTGTATAATATTATTCTTGGGTATATACTTGAAACTTCTAAAGTATACTATTATATATTTACGATAGTATCACGGTTGGTTGTTGATGTATAACGCGTTATAAGTACCTAATAGATATTATGATATGATTAATTTGGAATTTATTATAGGTACCTATTATAGGTCAATTTTTTTTTAATACCATAGATAAGTATATATATGTCTAATACATAGACTGATATACCGTCTCCGCTCAGAATCGTTTTTCTTATACAGTGATATTATATCATTGAATTCAAATTTAATACTGTCCATTATACAGTGACCCACTTCTAACCTACTGTACAGCAGAGCGACATCCACTTACCCACCTTTTTTTATTATTGTATCTGAACATACTTTTTCTACTGTTAAAATTGTCCAATCACCAACTTCGATGGAAATTTCAGATACCAAATCGGATCTAGTTGGTACTTTTGGGAGATAAAAATTTAAAATGTACAGTAGGTACTTTGCAAAATAATTGGGAAAAAATACGAACATTTATTAAAATTTTAATATTATTATTAAAATAATAATTGTTAGAACATCTTTGCTCAGAATCATTTTTAATTGTGTAAGTACAAAGAATGAAGATTAACTTTTTATTGAATTCAAATTTTAACACATCTATAAGTATCGCAGCGCCTATACACTCAATTACGAGGTAAACTTGACTCCTACTGTACATCAGAGCGATAGAGCGGTATTACTTATCTACTTTTCACATTTTAATTACTATAAAATACATGTTTTAATGCTTATTGGTTTTATTTTTTTTTAGCATATTATTTTAATATATTTTAGTGTTGTAGGTACTAAAGTACTAAAGTTTTAAAGATTTGAGTCTTGAGTCTTGACTATTTTAATTAGATTTTTATTACTGTATCGCTCAGAGAGGATTTCAATGCAATTAATTATAATATATAACATATTATAATACACGCTTTCTCATTGACTAAAATATACTAATTATTAATGGAGTCAAATTATTAAAGTCGTCACGAATAGCGAATACCGTAGGATACATATCGTATAATATATAGGTCCTATGTAAATATTTAGGACCTTATTCTCTACACTGTCTGCTGCAGTACTGCGCCGTTGTATGGGTGTTAAAAATCGATGGCGAGTGGAGCACAAGCTACACCGTATACTATATACATCTTACACAATAATAGTATATATAATATATGGTGTACTATATATAATACACGTGCCAGCCAACCACACCGTTTTCCGAGTGTGCTTTTCAAGTAGCCTGACTTTTACTTTATAATTTATATGATGTTGATGTGTACAGTACCTACTACAACAATATCAGTATAAAAAAACGCAAATTATTACATGGCATTATTTTTTAACTGACCACTATTTTTCACACCTTTCTTACGGTTGGGATATGAATTTATTCAAACCTAAAAAGGTGTGTTTTGGTATACTTATCTTAAGTCAGCAGGACTCTGGAGATATTTTTTCAAAATATTTTATTACGGTAATTAGACCCGATATTTCCTACAAATGTAGGCATTCATTTAAAATAACAGAAATATCAATAATAAGAGTAATAAGAATATGGCAGTTATACAAATAGTATAACTAATAGTATAACAAGGTTATATTTGGATTTGACAAACATATATTCAAATTTCACACTATACATTATGCCCAACTACAATACATTTTAAACAGCTGTCGTCCTAAGTATGAAACATCTGTTAAGTGTAAATGACATACAATATATTGGACATTGGTGCCTGTTACGTTGTGTCTTACTTTGAGCGCCATACTCAACTCATGCACGATACGCGTTTCGTCAGACCAGAAGTGACAAGGCGTTGCGTCGACATTTTATCGCACTGAATTTACACTTTACTCACTCACAGCGTCATAGCAATGCGAAAAAGATTTAGACAAGAGCATACGGCGTGGGAGACGGGGGGAAAGCGATCGCCGGTCATCGTTTTCCGTTACGACTGACTGATGTAAATTTTCATAAAAATTTTGAACATTTTATAATTTATCATATTAATTTCTTATCAAATAAATCTGTTGATATTATATAGTTGTAGTATATTTAACCTTCAAAATTATATTTTAAAATATGTACTTTTATTACCATTTACCTATTTTAATATAATGTTGGTATTATTCTAATGAACATAATAATATAGTAAATTCAAAAAAAAAAATTCATTAAGTATATATAATAATTATATATACCTATATCAATATATAATATTTAACTCGGTAATAAATGTGCATTTTTATCTTTTATTAAAAAGTTGTATTTTTACTTCAGAATAAATTATGAGCGTATAATCGTTTTGTTACAATTATTGATTTTTCAATTTTTAACGGAAGTAATTTATTGTTTGAGTCACTTTCTCAATTTTACCCGAATTATATTTTTTTTTATTATAAGTGTTTCTTTGATTATGACATTATACTTGTTACAATGTAAATAAAAATGAAACAGTAATTTTATAAAGTATTTTAAAACTTTATTTAAAATTAAAAATTAATTAATTCAAAAAAAGTACAAAAAAATAAGAAATTTTCAGAAATTTTCAAGCTTGCATCTACATCTAGAGATCTACGACTGACAGATGGACCAACGACAATGGAAAATATCGCGGTTGCCCTCTCACGAATTATGCCGATTTCACAGGTATGTATAGGTATATAGCAAACGTAAACGTCGTCCACCGTGATTAATACAACCAATCTGCGGATAAAAGATACGATAAAAATTATGAGGCATATACCTACGACACGACTGCAGACGAAGTTCCTATTTCCGTATTTCCGTATTTCCTGCGTAGCCGCTTAGGAAATAACTGATGAGTATTAATAGGCACTATTTCACTGTCTCCGTCTTCCGTGTAAATCGTGTGGTTAATCCGTTACCAAATAGTAACCAAATTAACGTGCCACACGGTTACACGGAATACGGAGACAGTATATAGACGGGTTTCCACAATAGACTACGTTTGTCGTGTACACGAAAAATGTTCAGATATGTCCAACAACACGGTATCGTGGTCATCGTGAGGTAACTTAACCTAACCAACCAATCACAGCAAAGGATTTGTATGCACGTATACACGAGTACGTGTATAGAGGAAACCCGCCTTAATAGCACCTGTAACGTAAACGGTAAACCACATATTGTATGGATGCTGGTGGTCGTTCCAAGTTCCGACTGTGGTATAAATCCTGTGACCACGGTTCACATTGTTTATGACGGTGGCTTACTTGTGAGCTGGTAACCGCGATATTGTTCGTCGTTGGACGACGGACAGTCAATCTTAGGGAAAAGCGTTCATCGCTGGATCACCCTGGATGGATGCAGTACAGTTCATCCTTTCTATTTCAACTATTTTCGAGTCGTGTCCGCAAATGCAATATAAAAGTGATGTAGGGTGGTCATATTCCAGCTAAACGAGTTTTGTAATTTTTATACGTTTATTTGGGCGATTGTAAACTCTCCCAATGTAAAGTGTAAATTCTCCCGATGTTAAACTCTCCCGGGTCTACTTCAGTACTATCTGACAGAAACATGTAATCTATCCCACGTCTACTGCTTCAGTACTACTAAATTTCATTTCAAAATAGTATATTGTGTGGCAAGGGCGGGAAGTGAGCCATTTCAGTCGCGGGTGCCGAATTTCGCCCAAGACTGAAATGGCCTTCCCGCGCGAGCCACACATACTATTTTTTGTCACGCCCCTGCGTTCATGGAAAAGGTTATGCAGGGATCTATGCAACAATTATAGACTTTTCTACAAAATATGTTTATGCGTCATGCAAGGAGTTTATACTATAAATTTAAAATGTAACCAAAAGCTTATGTTTTGTAAGGACCATGGTAGGTATACATTTTAGTTTCTGGTTGTGCAGGGGATACGCGCCCGGCGGCCGGCACTTTTGGGGATTTCTTCTTTTCCGCCCGGCACTTTTGGGGATTTCCTCTTTTCCACCTGGCACTTTGGGGATTTCCTCTTTTCCGGCCGCTGGACGAAAAAAGGTTGCTTTCCAACGCTTCAACCGTGGTCGAAAACCAAACTTTCGGTGCAAGCGTGACAAAAAAGTAAATTATATAATAATAAAAATTAATGCCTTTAACTGCTGTGAGCTATTTCAGTCAAAATACTAAAAATTTAAATTTAATTTTTATAATTTACTTATACGAACATACAGATTTCAAAAAATTTAAGGTAGGTATCTATTTGTTGGTCTTTATGGTCTATTATTTTTTGTGATATGGTTTTTTTTATTTATTTTTGTTATGACAGTTTGTACTATTTTATTTTGTTTATTGTAACTTTGAATTTTTATAAAGGTACACTTCAGTTTCAAAATCTGTTAAGGCATTAATTGTTAGGGCATTAAGAGATGGATGAGTACTAGAGAAATAGCCAATTCATTGTGTATAATAACATTTTAAACAAGTAGGGAGAGTTTACATATTTCCTTCAGGTAAACATAATGTTGACCCCGAAGAGCTTACTAATTTTAAAAATCGGGGAGTTTAAAAATTCTGGAGAAGTTGAATTTTTTCAGTAACACTACTCTGTTTATTTGTGCAGTGTGTATCAAAGTAGATATACAGTATACACGCATAAAAACGCACTTATAATGTTTTCTTTTCCAAAAAACTGTTAAAGCTTATATTATTAGTGTCTTAGACTAACATAAAAAAAATAAAATCTGTATAATCTTACCAGTGTAAAATTTGTTTGCTTTACTTACACAAACACAATGATTTACCAACCTAAACATTTTATTTTTGTTTTATGATTTATGTAGAACTATGTGGTTTTTGTGTTAAAGACAATAAAAGTAGGAACTTAAATATAACTTTGGTTTTTTTGTAATATTAAAAATACTAAAAGAGATATTTTCGTTACGTACATAATAATATTATAGTTTCAACGGCGCACAGCGCGTCGATTTATTTTAATACACATTATAAATATTTCAAAAAAGCTAAACCCTTTTGGAAAAATGTTGGTTCTACTAACGTTTCCAATACACAAAGACACACCATACACGTACAAAAAAAATAAGAAAATATACTTTAAACGTAGGTAAATTATTGTGTGAAGCGAGTAACATTTACAAGTATAAGATATAGGCAATTACCGCAACCCTGCAATTACCGCAACCTAACCCTGATATCAAGCGTCTTTTTTCAATTCCTCATAGTTCATAACTCATTGAATAATGTGGGTAGAAAGTTAACCCTATACCATTATTCTTAGAACTAAACATTCTTTCAAATCAAATCAACTTGTTTTTTGTGTCTTGTGCTCCTTTAAGAAACTATATTAATATTATATATTATTATACTGTACACATAACTTACGTACAGTTTACACTGCCGGTTAACTACAAAATTATTTTTGTTTTTTTAATGTTAATGTAATTGTATTTAAGTTCAAATAAAGTAATATAGTATAATAACATAATAGCAAACCTATAATATTAATTTCATATTTAAAATTAAAAATATTTATTCCTGATGAATGAATTTAATATGAAACCTAAATAATCAAAAAAAATATTTTGTTAGACAACAATGGCTTATTTTTATTTAATAAAACAATAATATCGTGGAAATTGTATTATAATTTACAACCATCAGTCACATTCATTATTCATATATGGCTTATTATTTCTGGACTAACGTTTGATACATCCGGTTGTTGAACCACCACGTCATCTTCATCATTTGGATACAACTTCTCCGATCTACAATTATCATCTTGTTTGTTTGACAATTCACCTGTGAAAAACGGAAATCAATTTATGCACAACCTGCTCTACCTTACGGCCATTTGGTTGGTTTAAAATATCATTTCGAACATTTACTTTTCTTCAGTGACTTTGCGCTAGACGACCGATTAGGTTTTAACGGACGTGTGGTACCACTACCACTAGCTCCAGCTGAATTTGATTTATTGCTAAAAATAGATCGTTTCATTTTTGCTGTGCCAGATTCGTTTTGAATAAGCATTTCAGTCGAGCTAATGGCGGTAATGGCGGTAGTGGTATTAGCGGTGGTCGTTACGGTTTCAGACAAATTCCTATCATACTCTCTGGACTTGGCCCTGAAAAGCGGTGATCGGGATTTGACCGATGGCATTGGTTCTGCTTGTATTTTTGTCACTAATGTCGGGGCGACTTTATTTCGGAATGCAGTTGGCTCAGGCTGTGGTTGAAGATCAGGTGGTTCGTACTCATCATCGGACTCACTTCTGAGTGGTATAATATATGATGTACTCCCCATTTCAGTCGTTGGGTTTGATGACTTTGAATCAAAACTATCCTGCAGACATTACAAATTATAAGTTCTGGAGAGCTGGTTATAAATTAATCTAGTCACATTTATAGTTTCATGGCCGTTGAACGCTGAATGTAATGGTTATACATTATTCATCCCTACTTCTCCCACAAAGATACATATAAATAATAAATTATAACCATTGACTTAATCACTTAATAATAAATTGCAAAGTATAAAGTTTGTTGCTGATAAATTCTTTAATTTTTATACTACTATACAGCAAATGCTTTTATAAGTTTTATACATTTATGTTACTTAAAGGATCTGTCTATTATAATTTAGAAGTTTCTCATTAAAATTATAATTTTGTTTGATATTTATTTACCTGTTTAGGTTATTTTGTAAAATATTCAATCTATATAGGTACACTTTTTACATCGCATTTACTCTATTACTTCTTTAAAAGTACCTCTGTATGACTGTATCAGCTATTAATATGACGAATACAATAGCCATTAGGTTTATATACAATATGTGTTGTTATGTTTATAATTAATTAATTTCGATATCATTAATTAATTCAAAGATTAAAATTTAAAATATACACGTTTTACCCGAAAATATATATTATTTATTCATATGGTTTCTACCTATAAGTACAGTATAACCTCCTTATAACGGACTTCCCTATATGGAAATTTCCTTAAAACAGAAAATAACAACAGTCCAGTATAACCTATATCCCGTATATTTTGGGGTCTCTATAACAGAAACTCCTTTATGACGGAAAATTCAGTTAGTATTTTAATCTTCAATTATTTAATTGAAAAGTAATAAGTATTATTAAAAGCATAAAGATAATTTATTATACACAAATTATGACCAAATATTGTAATAATAAATAAACAAAATATGCAATTAAATTTAATTTAATTTAATACATAAAGGTAGACGGTACAAAAATATAGTTTTCATGCATTTTGGATTTATTCGGTCATATTAAATAAGTTAATTTATTAAAAAAGTTTTAAATTAAATGAAACAATTAACAAATCATTCCACGCCTAGCAATAATTATTAAAATAAAGTAATAGTAAATTGATTGAAAAATATTTTATCTATAGTACCTATAGTATAGTATAACTGTATAAGTAATTATAAATGAACAATGATAAATCATAACTTATACTTAGACAATTTAATTTTAATTTTGAATCATAATATATTATATTAGAATAAGTATCTATAACTAGAGGCTGGAATAATATTCTCCTAAAAAGTTGAAAATATTCTTCCAATATTTTTTAAAAATCATAATAAAGTATGCAAAAATTTACTTTTATATTTATATATATTCTCTTAAATTAGAAATATACCTTTATATGCAAAAGAATAAAGTACATAATACAAAATAATACTAATATATTATAATAATCACTAATAATAAATAATACAGCTTAAAAAAAATTTAATTTACACGTTCCATGATTAATAAAGATTTCAAACCCCCGTCTGACTCTCTATAGACTCAAAAAAAATATGCAAAAGAATATAATTCCGGTCTCTACCTATAACTATAAATTATTAAAGAAGTCAACATTATTTGATCAATACTTAAATTATTAATTTACGAGTTATGATAATCTGTCTTAAAAAATCAAATATATAATTTAATGGACGTATATAAACAAAATCTTACTATGACTTTGTTAATTCGCCTGAACGGATTGCGTTTGGTAGACCTCCGGTGTGGTGCGTTAAACGATAATAAATATGAGTCGTTTGAATTCTGTTGATTTTTTTTCCACTCTTCCATCTTTTTATCCACTTGAGCTTTATATTGTGCCATGTCTTCCATGACACGACGGTTAAGAGTATCATATAGCCTTACAATATGTAATACCAGCCAACTAAGTCAAATAAACAACTTTATACCTCCTGATAATATTATACATAGACATATTATACATACCTAGTCAATTATTAGAAATGTACATTAAAATCATTTTTACAATATTTTCATATTATTCATTAAATTTATATTATACAACTCATATCTTTCCTCAATTGAGATTAATTTCATTTTATATATTATATAGATTATATTAAGATATTTAAAAGTAAACTATTAGTTTAATTTTAATGGATTTAAAAATTTACCTAAATCCGCTATCAATGCTTGGATCAATAAAAGCAGAACTACAGTAATTAATAGGTGCCATATGAAGAGCAGTACATGTTTCTACAAGTGTTGGACACTTATTTGTATTCACTACAGCCTCCACATTTAATCGATCTACTATGTCCAACTCATCTAGCGCCCCTGGTTTGTCTTGCTTATTAGCAAATCTAATAAAATACAAGTATTAATCAAATCATAAAATTAATCTTTTTAAATCTTACAATAGCACAGGTTTTCCGGCAATATTTTCATGCCCAAGTAAATTATGAAAAACCTCTTTGCATTCATTTAACCGACTAAGATCCGAAGAATCCACCACAAATATTACACCGTGTACCTAATAATTTCCATTAAAATTATTATACAGGTATAGTGATAAGTAGTTGATGATTATACATTACATCAGCAAAATACTGCTTCCATATATCTCTGATTTGTTTGTGACCACCTAAATCGTAAATAGTTATAGCGTTGTCGTGATAATTACATTTGGAAGACGAAAATCCAACAGTAGAAAGAATATTTTTTTGCTTTTCTAAAAGACAATAATTTTATTTTATATTAAAAAATAATTGTATGAGTACTTTATAATTATCAACTTAAGATTACCTTTCATAATACTTTTAACGGTACAAGTCTTTCCAGCGTTGTCCAAACCAACCAGGAGCACAGTAATTTTTCTAATACACATAGAAAAGTCACTAACAATTATTTTTAGAACTATATAAAATATCTACTTATAAAAATATATTTAAAATAAAAACTGTCATACACACATAAAACTATATATAAATCCAACTGAATTCATGAGTTCACAAACATTCAATACTTTGAGATTGGTGTTAAGTATTATGCAAACAGTTCAACCCCATGTTGCGACACCACAACGAAAAAAAAATACTTTGAAATTGACATATTTATTCAAATAAAAAATAGTTTGTTAGTTAAACTTAAACATTATATATTTTATATTTTTCTAATACTATCGCATTATCCACACTTACCTTATACCAATAAATTATAATTTTATACAATGAAACACTAATAAGAAGATTCATTTTTAACCGTAAGTGTAGCAAAACCATTTGCGTACCTATTCATAGTTAACTAATAATTGTGTACCGTAATTTATTGATGAGCGAAGTGGCCCATGGGTAATCGGGACATTTTCTGGTGGCTAAGTTGCTTGAATAAAAAGTGACCCATTCAGTAAAATGTTTAGTTTTATATTGGTCATTTTGGTATTGACTGTTTTGAGATGGTTGACGTGATGGATGTGCTGATTTTGTTAAAATTAAAAATTATTTAATATAAAATTAAAATGTATTTGAAATATTATAAATTGAGAGTAGTAAGTTAGAGAGGTATTGCCGTATTGGTATAAATAAATAAGTTAAAATATACAATTTTTGAACTAAAAACTACGTCTAATCAATTATAGTGTACTAAACCACTGACTAATGATTATTGCGAACTCAAAAATAGATTTTCTGCACTCGCTTAATGCACGACGTATACCAAAATCATAATATAAGGCCATATTGTCTATGTGTAATATATAGTAATATAGGTATATATTAATGTTCGTTCCATTAAACTTGTATTTTAAGTAGGTAATACCTACATCTTACAATAATGTGTTATTTAAAATTATTTTTGTCTGACATCACTTTTGGGAGCAGTTACAAAGCTAGAGTTTTCAACTTAGAGGGTGGTTCTTAACAGAAAATTAAACCTAGTCAATACTTTGAAAAATCACATTACTTTTTAAAAAGATCGATTTTTTCGTATTTTAAAAATGAATGACCGTAGTACTTAAAATTTAAAATGTTCACAAATTATTTATATACAAGTATTTTCTAAACATGAAGCATTTTCTAAACATGATAATTGATAATATAATTTAATAATATATTATAGGTATTATAATCTTCAAATGTGGTTGTTTATAATGTATTTAATTTTATGAGAAATTTAAAATGATGTTTGACTTTTAGATTCTGAGTGGAGCGATAAATGTATTGATTTTACAATGATGTGTCTTTTTATTTTTATTTTTATTTTTTGTGTCTGTCATCACCTTTTAGGACAGTAAAAGTGCTTGGATTTTCTTCAACAGTACCTTTTCTGATAGGAAAGTGAATCTAATTGGTACTTTGGGGGGTCAAAAGTAAAAATTTCCCAGTAGTTTTCAAAAGCGACGTGAAAAAAAAAGAAAAATTAAGGACAAACGGGAATTTTTACGCAAAATCTGTTTTTTAAGAAAATTGATTTTGGTTTTTAGCGCAACTCTAAAACAAATGACCGTAGGTACATGACATTTTGACTGAATGTTTATATTAGCATTTTCTATACACCATTATATTTTCCAAATATTTTGACTTATTTTGAGCTCTTTACAAACATTTTCAGTTTCCATTTTTTTTCGTTTTTTTATTTCTATAAATATCAATAAAATTGTATTTGTTTATTTTAAATTTTTTAGTTTTGAAACCCTGACCCGAACTATACACAATTAACGTGTATATCGGGCACAAAAAAATGACATTGAAATTTTAATTTTTGAATAAAAACTATAATTTATCTGTCATTCATTTGAAGCATCAACACAGGCACTAACCGAATCCTAATCAATTTTATATTAAACGCCTTATCATTATGCAATATCGTTACCTGCGTTGCCGTTGGTCTGCGTTCGCACAGTCTATACATTTAAACCGCAATACGTTGCCCATAACCACAACTGTCAAAACATGTTTATTTTTTCACCCAGATACTTTGGATACTTTAGTTTTTTCTTCATAAAACAGCACTCGTAAAACTTAAAACGAATTTTCACGTTAGCATGAAATAATAATATTAAGCGCGGTTCACGGTCTAGGCGATGACAACAAACAGTAACCGCGGCAACCGGGGCGGCGGTGGAGGTTAGGACCGCGATTCGCCCGTCGTCGGTCACAAATACGATAATAATAATATACGGTGCGGCGTACGATAATATTATTAATGTTACGATGAACGAAAAATATTGTGCTCGCCCGACAGCCTTGGACGGGCGGCTGTACCACCGGTTGCCCGCACTGGTACCACCGCGGCCGGTTTGACCCGTTACCTTGTCGGCCGCGTAGAGCAATCGCTGACGGCCGTGGCTCATTATCGCGGCCATATTCACCTCCAACGAGATCACCGCGTACCAGGGGCACAGCCGACCGGTCGGCTGTGGCACTCGTTCGTTCGGTGGTACCGCGTGCGTCGCCGACGCAGTTGTGCTGTGATGTAGAGGCGATCGCGGTGCACGCTTCGAGATACCACTCACCTTTACAACGCGTACAATATTATGACGTGATCCATCTCTGTCCGTCTAATTAGAGCGATATAGCAACATTTAAACTGTAACGTCTAGGGGAAAATGTGAGTTCAAGCTTCATTACTGATTTCAGGAATATTTTCGTGATTATATATTTTATCATATCAGAGCCATTCAGAGGTACAATTTATGTTATGATAATATAGTATAAAAAAACGTAAAACGAAGTAACTCTTTCAGTAAACAGTATTTTACAAAAAAATATATGATATAATCTCGAAATTATCCTCTTCAATTTTGATGATGGGTGTTACATCTTTAACAGGATAGATTTACCTAGACACCACAATTTGTATCTTATATATGTAGTAGAATTTTGGTTGGGGGGAGGGGTAAACGATACCTTTGTCCCACTCATTCCGCTACAATTACGCGCCTGATTATAGCCTATAATATATCATAGCACTAATAATTCCGTCTGGTTGCCAATAAACAATGAGATGTTTAATGTCGTTTGTACTTACCTATCACCTTATAAATTATAAAATTGATTATAATATATATATATTTATATTATTCATATATTATATTATTATACGAATGTTTGCTATGATATGGTATACAGTCTACAGAATATTATTGTCATTTATTCGTTGCAGTTTATACTTTATGGTGTGTTGTGTGTACTGTGTATGACACTGACCACTATGAATAGGTATGAAACTATGAAATATAATGCGTATTGCGTCTAAGCGTCAAAATATATCAAAAACATGTTCAATGTTGAAATATTATTATTAGATACTACATAATTAATTTCTGAATGCTTACCTAATCAAAACATAATACATAAAAAAAAAGCGCGTAAGTGGATGTCACTCTGCTGTACAGTAGGTTACAAGTGGGTCAATGTATAATGGATTTATTAAACTTGAATTCAATTATATATTATAATTGTATAAGAAAAACGATTCTGAGACGATTTATAACTCTGGATTTTTTAAATTTTTATAATTTATTATAGACTTTAAGTTGAATTAATATTAAAATATTATAATTTTTTATTCGTTGCTACGGTAATAAACAAATCGTTAGAAATTAAAATCCCATTTTAAGCGGTTTTTCGTAATTTGTCAGGAGTTTTTCCCGTGGCATTAAATAACTATTGAGAAAATCGGAAAATTACCTCTCATAGGGCTGATGGTATTGAAAATAATTTTTGGTATTACGGCATTGATTTCAATACCGGTTTGAAACGGTATACCGAAAAACCGAACTGTTTCGATACCTATATCTAAATACCGATATGGACATATGGTACGGTATACCGAAATAATAAATAAAATCTAACTAGTATCGATATTTTTTACTTCCAAATTGTTTCACATTAAGAAACAATGTTTTATAAGCAACTTGAAACTATGTAAAAAAATATTTTCAAAAAAATGTACACTTTTTGAAATAATGAGTGTTCAATGATAAAAGAATCAACGATCAACCGGTATACTTTATTATATACTTTAATATATAATATTATAATCTATATTATTGCCATTGATACTAGAAAACAGCACTAAAACTTGCACTAATAATTTTTTTATACATAAAATTAAGTTAATTTATGTAAATTCTTGTACTTTGCTTCAATTTTTTGAATAAGTAGGTAACTAGTAAAACTAGTGGATTTTTTTAAACTGTCCCTACCTATCGGCTATCAACATCTATTACCTATAAAACAAAATTATTACATACATTTTATATCTTTATTCTACTACACTGGCACACTGCTACAGTATGGTTTAAACTTTAAAAGTAATCAATTTGAAGTTAAGTAAGTCATCTAAATGGTAGGTAGGTTCACAAGTTGCTTACCGTTTAGATGGTTTTTTACGGTATACTATTTAGACGGTTTTTAAAAATACCGGTATACCGGTAATTACGGTATACCGAAAATACCGTCAGCCCTAACCTCTCTAAAGTACCATCTTGATCTAATTTGCTAAAATATAAGGTAGGTACTATAATATGTTGAAATTGAAACACTCCATCTGGTAAAAACTTTGTATACAGGATATAAAAAAAAATAAATAAACACCATTGTAAAACCACTAGCTTCCTTGCTCCGCTCAGTATCTAAAATAAAATTTAAATTTAAAATAATTCAAAAACTTTATTTATTTAAATAAACAACAACATAAAGTATATTATATTATGCTGAAAGAATTTTTCCAATTATTCCAGGGGTGTTAATATAAGACTGGGGAGTAAGGTTAGCACCCTTTAACCCCCTCCCCCCCTCCCGTAATGTGCCTATGAGTATTGAGTACAGATATTATGTATATTTATTATTTGAACTTGTTTGCGCTGTTAATTGTTATCAACGAGCTAATAATAATAACGCGTGCATATTATTTTTATTATTTGGTAAGAAATCTATCCAAACTGCGAAGAAAGCAAAAACGTGTGAGCGACAGTCGAAAAGAGAAAAAAAATATTATTTATACGATAGCGTTTCGTTTCTTGTACGCGATGATATTGATCAACGTTTTTTGTTCGGTGTGCGCGCCCGGCGCCGGGCTCGAGTGCGCGCGTGTGTGTGAGAGTTTAAATTATCATGGTTGTTGTGTCGGAGTGGCTCAAAGTTTTCTAAGACTACTTTTTCCATAACCCGTTTTGATGGTTTTACTTTTCAGAGTGGAATAAAAATGTAGAGTCAGACATCTTATATGATAATTTTATTGCAGGAAATTGATAGTCAACATTTGAAATACGCCTAAAGATGTAGGTAAATGTCAGAATGTACGATATGGATCGAAATGGAAATATTATGGTACATATAATGATTAATGAATAATGATCAATGTTTTATGTATAATTTGTTATGGTGACTGGTGAGGGACAAAACCTTCCATGTGTATAGGTAGTTAAATAGTAAGAATAATAGATTCTCCCTTAAAATGTATTGGCCATTGCCCATTGGGTATGGGTGGTTTACCCGGATTAAGACTTATAAAGTTCTAACACCACTCTTAAATCGTAATTTATAATAAAATAATATCATATACCTAAACTATAATGAATAAAATACCAGACCATGTTTTTTTTAACAACTCAGTACTTATTTAATAACAATCAAGTGTATTACTTTCAACTATAATGGCCTTTACTCATTACTGCTGATTTGTTTTTAAGATTAATAAAAAAAAATGTATTAAGTACTATTATAGTGATTACTTTATTAAGTATTACCTATATTGTGTAAATGTTTGAAATATGAATAAATTCAATAAAAATATTACCTATATACTCGGACACTTGGTATACAATTTAATTTTAATTTTTATGAATAGTTAACAGTATTTGTGAACAACTACATTATAAGTTTAGAAAAGTTTAGAAAAAGTCCGTTAAGTATTTGGATCTTACCCAAATCCATATAATTTCACTAACTAATGAATTTTAAACCAAAGTTTTATATTATGTTCGATTTATATTTTATATTGTTTATGTAAATTTGGGTTTGTTTTATTGGATCAATAAATAGTTTTTCCCGCTTTTATGTTTTATCTGTAGCCTGTAGGTGAATCCACGTATCCCAATAATTCCCATTTCCCTGCAGTGCCGTACACATACGCAATACTATACGCATTTGGCCCGCATCCAAAAAACTAAAGAGTCGGGTTACGGAAAAACAACTGCGACTGCCCGTGTTTTATTACAAAATAGTTGTAGTTATCGAATAATAATTTTTAGTATGGTGTCGTCATAAATTTTAACTACCTACTGCAGTTCCCGTCCGACGCTGCATGTCGTTTCTCTACACTGCGTAATTTGTTTTGTGTGCCGGTTAACAAATTGTTATGCGATGGTGATAACGACAATAATTAATAACGGCCGCAACGGTGTGTACATTAATATTATTAATAGTACACAGTACACAGTACACACCAATAATGTTCGTGTCAGCAGCGAACGTGTGTCCGTCTACCGAACAGAAGCGCCGCGCCTCCGCCGCCGCGAGCGTTTCCATCGAGGTGTTCGTGTCGCGTGACGATGTGGGTCGTCTCGGCGGGTCACACTTGGCTGAAGAAATGCGAGCGATTGTACCAGGGTATCAGTCGGCGGCGACGACTATTGCCAGGCGTTGCGCGCGCTCGACGCGCCAGCTGAGAGTGGCAAGACGGCGGCAGCGGACGGCTGTTATGATAATAATAATAACAATAATACAATACAATCACACGTCGATATATACCCGTCAGAATGCGACGGCGGCGAGCTGGTCGAATTTTTTCACCCGGTTACCATTTTTACCACGGTTTTCGGGAAATTGGAATCGTCGTTTTCGTGCGTTTTCCGCAATTTTTTTAAACCCGATAACAGGAGCCTATGCGGCAGGACAGCTCCGGCCGATGGCGGTGGCCAGGTCAGCGTCGGCGCGCCCGGGAAAGCCAGCCAGCCAGCCACCCGGCGACACGGACCCACCGCTCGTATCGCCACCGCCTCTACCGACGATCACGGTTTCCCGGGCCACGCGTGGTTGAGGGATTTTCCATTGCGGTATTTCAACACACAAACACGCGAGCGCGCACGCTCAGACACACGAAAACGATTGCTTTACGACACGACGTCTAGCGTCGTCTCCGCAGTGTTAATAGAATAATAATAATATAATATACAATAAAACGGAGTCCCGCTAACCTGTCGCTGTCAGTGTGTCAACGCCGTTAACGGTGGCTCGAATTTAATTATCCCAACAACAAAAATTGGATGGGTGCCGGGTAGGAAGGATTAACCCAATTCATTATTTTAATATCGCTATATTAATGGTTATTGACAGTTGTAGTTGATTGAATTATATAAATCAGCAGCATGCTGGTAGATAACCGTATATTCTACTCTTTAGCCTTTAATGCAGCCATTGAGCCATTCAGGCATACCGTATGCCGCTACAACTGTACTGAGCAGTAAAATAAAATAAAATATACTTAAAATACTTAAAATACTTCTTGGGTGAGTGGTGTTAGTTACACAACATGTGACTCTAAGCAAAAAATGCTCGATGTTGCCACCGCCGCCGTCTATATAGTCTTATCTCGTTAGTAGTTTTTTCATTTTTATATCTTATTTTTTAATGCGCAGCACGAAACGGCGAGTTAAATGTGATTCCATTTGTAACGCGTGTATAGACGACTATACATATCATATTATTATTATTATTATTATAAACTTACTGAAGAAGGAAAAGACAAACCGATGCGATTTAAAAATCTACATAATATTTTGTTTTGTCGCCACACCGTACTTACAGACTCCAGAGTGCAGACATACTGTAGATATACAAAATATATTTTGTGTAATGTTTATGCTAATAAACATATCTCAGAATAATATATCTCAGATTACAAACATTGGTATAAAAAACTAACAAGTCGTTAACTTTTGTTGAATGTACTGAAAGCTTTAAAGCCTACATTGGATATACAGTGCCCATCAGTGGTGTATTTTCGGGGGGGGGGGGGGGTCTCGATTATACGATTTATCTCGAGATTAATATGGAATAATATAATTCACAACTCATATTATATATTTTTATAATATTATACACTTATTTTTTAGACCCTCCACAAACAATTTGAAAATACGCCACTAACAGTGCCTAATGCTTTTGTATCCTTCAGAGCCCAATTGTTATGTCTATAAATAAAGATCACTCTGGCTCTATATGGCATCGGGTTTCCGATCACCAAAATGTATAGATAATATAAGTATAAAAGTATAAATGTATAATGGAACGGATAATTAGGTTCATCGCAGTGACGCAGTACCTATATTATTAACAACAATTTAAAATTTGTTTATTTGTTTATTTTAGATGTTTTCAATAGTATTCTACCCGGCTATCAAAATTTAATTTATAGAATTTGGGCGAAGGTTATAGATAGGTATTTAATTTTAACTGTATAATCGAATATTCGTATTTACTCATTACGCATTCGTTGCAACTATAATAATTATTATTGTAACATCGATTGGGTAGACTAGATAGATTATTACTCCGCATCGAAGCCATATAATATTATCCTTATGAAAAACGTTAAAAAAATACAAGGTATTACTATTTGTTTATAAAGGATCTAATATATATTGTATAAATGTACAATGCGTATATATTTGCGCACACTCATTTTCTGTAAGGAGTGAACTTTTTTACGATATACCCATCAGGTATTATATATGTACAAAAAAAACTTTTAATCAATTTTATTATATTAATAAGGTTCGTAATAGTTATTAATTCACCATAATGAAATAATCCACCAGTGGTCTAGTTACCCACCACCTATTTTGATAGAGGGGTCTTGACCGGCGGTACCCCTTTGTTTTAGCCACTGTATATAATAGTATGCAAATTAATTATAACAATATTTCTATAAAAAAAAAAGTTGATGATATTTTCATCATTCTATTACTATTGTTTGATAATAACTTATATATATAAGCTTTAATTTCTGCAAGTTTGCTTTGTATTTTGCGAGAGTAAAAAGTGTTTATATTATAATCGTATAATTGTTCGGTTAAAAGAAAAATAAGCCTTTGTAACTTATAGACGGATGTTAACACGTCCAATGTTCATGTTAGCCTACCAGATGGCAGAAACCCACCAAACTTTGTACATGTTTTAGTTGTTTTGCAATTTTAAACAACAAAACTATAATTAAAATATGTTTTTACTTTTTAATACTTTAGTTAAAACAACTGAACATAAAATGTATTTTTTATTGCAACACTATTTATTATTTATTAATATATTTTAAAAAATAAGTTACAACACGGTGAATGCATTTTTAGTTTTGCCAAAATTGTATAGTAATATCCAATTTTTGTGTTATTGACTTACATACTTAATATTTTTAAAATTAAATAATATTACAGTATAGAAAAATTATATTATATAGAACTTGATAATATTATAATGAATAATGACTATAGTATATTTATATATTATATTTAACTGAACTGAACTATTGAAGTAGGATAGGTATAATATAGGCTATACGTAATATTATTTAGCATAAATATGACTTTTTCTCTGAAATTAAGTTTTTTTTATAGTTTACTTATATACGTATATTGTTTGCTCACAATTACATTCTTATACAAATTACAATAAATTCTATATAAACAATAAATATATTTATTTTTTATATAATAAGTTAATTTTTATTCTTTTAAAAAATATATACACTGAAAGGTAAAAACATGAGAAGATTTTTATTGTTATATATTTTTTTTCATTTTTAGGGTTCCTTACGGTAAGACGGGACCCTATTACTAAGGCTCCGCTGCCCGTCCGTCTGTCACCAGGCTGTATCTCATGAACCATGAAAGTTAGAAAGTTGAAATTTTCACAGATTATATATTTCTGTTGCCGCTATAACAACAAATACTAAAAATCCTAGAATATATAATATAAGCAGTGTTGCCGACATATTTATAGCTGATGATAGTACGGAACCCTTTGTGCGCGAGTCCGACTCGCACTTGGCCGGTTTTATAGTTAGTTAAATGTAGCTACTAGTTAGTATAGAGTAGTTCTAGTTAATATACAATAAATACTGAAACTAATGCATTTTTATATAGGTACCTATGTATTTTAATAAATATTTTTTTTCAGGAATTATTTATTCTTTGAATCAGAATGAAACAGTATAAAATAATATATGAAATTTAAATGTTTGCGTATAATTTGTAAATATTATCGTACCTACCTATTCGGCTAAAGATACTTATAACTTATTGCACACATGCTATATGTATTATACAGGTATGAATGTCTGAAACCATATATTGATATAATAATATGTATCTATTATATAATATAATGTAGGTACACATTGACACATTGTACACTATTTTATACACTATACATTTTATTATATACAAATTCCAAATACAGTATATTATATTAATATGTATCATGTATGTATTCATTTAATAAATAAATAGGTAAACCAATATTATAGAACAAGAATTTGAATATACTATATTATATTGATTTTTGTATGAGAATAATGCAATTTTACTCAACTCTGAATACTTGAAATTGATGTATTCACAAATATTGTACCTTCTCCTTGAAGTCATATTACCTAAACGCACTCCAATTTATTATATTTTTGAGTGCATGTTGAGTAAATTGGCCATTTAATACTGAACATTATTGAATAAATTTTACGTTTTAATTACGTGTTCCAATATTACAATATATATTATTATTTACGTCGTTAGTTATACGTCGTTTAGTTGTTCGTAATCGACTCTATCACTAGTGAACTCTGCAAATAGTATTTTAATCTTACGTACGTTG
>NC_042494.1:99829265-99829485 GCF_005508785.2 Acyrthosiphon pisum
TAAAGTACATACAAAAGCCATTCAAACGTCGACCAAGTATCGTCTGCACGCTTTAAACACCAATTATTATCGTTTTGCGGACTTAATACAAAAACAATGAATTATTATCGACCGTTATTGTACCGAGGTGTACGGTTGAACGGGCTTACGATGTATCTACATTCTACATATAGATAACTGCGGCACGATTAGTATTAATATTTAATTATTATTGTTATTA
>NC_042494.1:99829585-99831092 GCF_005508785.2 Acyrthosiphon pisum
TTATTATTAATATTGGGTACCTACTTACACGATAACAGTCTTACTTTATTGATCGCGTACCAACCCTCCGGTCATTACATTGTATGTTGTATGAGTAGTATTCAAGTACCTATTTTATACACAATAAGGGTACTAAATTTGGATCTCGTTTTGTTTTATATATCCACCACCCACGTACCCATTTGATCCGTCTAGTAATTTTTGTGAACTATTGTCGTAGGTAAACGTTAGTTAATATAGTTGCAAGGTGGACAGATTAACAGATAAATCGACGAAAGAAATATAATTTTGCCGTAATAATTTTACCCCAAATACTTGTTAATTACGTATAACACGTTTTAGTGTTATACACAAAATATACCGTCTATACATATGCAATTATTTCACTAAGTATAGGTACTGCAGTATACCAGTATTATGACATTACAATTTGTTTGTCTTGTATTTTATGATTGTGCACTGAAAACGCATAGAGGGTTACATTTTTGTTTTAGTTTTATTTAAAACTGCTTAGATATTTTTTATCACTCAATAATCATCATTGTCGATTTAATATTTGTATATTGCCTACAGTTTAAGATTCACCCCAGACAGCATTTTGTAACGATAATATTATAAAAGTAGTATAATAACGTTATAGGCACTAATATTATTCAGGATTATAATGTTATAATGATATAATTAAACAAAAAAATGCTGTCTGGGACTAGGTACCTATGTTATTACATGTACCTATTGTCGTATTGATATATAATTATTAAGTAGAGGAGCTCACAATTTATAAACTGCGTTCCAAGTGCAAAATTAGTCAACGCAGGCTCGTGGGGAGCTTTGCCTCCCACATCCCCCAACCAATTCCTAGTTTTTCAATACTATATTTCACCTTAGTTACAGAATTTCCTATTCCAAATTTCCAAATATAACATATTTAACTATATGTGCCTATGTAACATGTAAGTAAATATGGATTTATATTTTATATTCACCTTATGTTTCAAAATTTTTATTGATAGAAATAATACCTACCTACATATTTCGGTAGGAAATAAAAAAATAATAATTATCAGTGATAATATCTTAATAATTATAATTTTTACTACTACAGACGTATACCTATGTCAATTGTGAACACTAGCTCACAGATATTTACAAACTTGAAACTAATGCCCAAAATAATTTTTATTAAAATTAAGAATGGATATAAGTTGTTGTCAAAGATAAAACTAATGAATACCTACCTAATGAATTATACAATTTTTTACATAAAACTATTTTTCATCCTATTTATGGTTTTGACTAGTAATGTTCAACCTTTTTGACTCACGATCCACTGTTTTTGTAACAATATTTTCACGACTCGTGTCACCTTTGTAAACCATGAAAGAAAAAAAACTTTAGCTTTGCGTAATATCCCGTGCATAAGTGTGCATATTGTTCAATTCATTCACAACTTATTCGAATTCATAGTTTATAACTTATTTTTTTTCCGCAGATATTTTGTAATACA
>NC_042494.1:99831825-99836932 GCF_005508785.2 Acyrthosiphon pisum
TATAAAAATGGACCGAGACAAGTCTTTATTGTTAAAAAAAAAAAAAGTTTATTATAAAATTATAAACTATAAATTCGAATAAGTAATTAATGAATTGACGAACCATATTTTACAGCAGATTTAATGATAGTTAAAATGTCTTCTTTATTTTATGACCTACAAAGGTGACACGAGTCGTGAAAATATTGTTACAAAAACAGTGGATCGCGAGTCAAAAAGGTTGAACATTACTAGTCAAAACCATAGATAGGATGAAAAATATTTTTATGTAAAAAATTGTAAAATTCATTAGGTAGGTATTCATTAGTTTTATCTTTGACAACAACTTATATCCATTCTTAATTTTAATAAAAATTATTTTGGGCATTAGTTTGGTCCGTCCCCCTGTCCAAGTAAAAATACATTCATCGTTTCACTCAGAATCTAAAAAATATTCGGGTTACGCAAAAAAAAAATAAAAATAGTAGAGGAGCTCCGTCCCCCTGCGCACCCCCCCCCCCCCCCCCAATTCGAGCACTGTATCTATGGTACAATTAAGCTAAATTCATTGCAATTTACAATTTTAAACGTAAGTATATGGAACGTAGAATTACTTTTGAAAATTAATAAAATTACGTTACTCGTTATACATTAAATATTTTTATTAAAATTAAATTCTCGTTACCCAACGTTCCGTTCCTTTTACATTCAAAAAGTAGGGCGTTATAAATAGTTACTTTTTTAAAAATAATTTCAAAATCAGTTCTTAACGACTAATAAATATTAGGTATAGGTAGGTACTATATGTAGCCATGTAGGTAGGTACATTGTTAATTACTTAATGTTATACATGAACAAATTAATGTACAGTAAAACCTCGATAAGACAGAATCGCATGGGACCATGACATTTTTCCGTGTTAACGGGGTTCCGTCTTGAAGGCGTTCAAAAAAATTAAAGCAAAGAGTACATATTAACTTTAAGCCAGTTTACACATAATAAATACCTACAATTTATATTTTTAACTTAATTTTATTTTTATACTTATTTATTTATATTTATTTATTACATATTTATTTTTAGTCAGTATACATTAATAATAATTATATTTTTGGAAAAAAATCGATTATTG
Source organism: Acyrthosiphon pisum (assembly GCF_005508785.2). Taxonomy (NCBI): domain Eukaryota; kingdom Metazoa; phylum Arthropoda; class Insecta; order Hemiptera; family Aphididae; genus Acyrthosiphon; species Acyrthosiphon pisum. Next base: position 99,832,937 of record NC_042494.1, read on the forward strand.
ATTTTTGCTTGTATTAGGTAGTATAATTTCTGGGATCTTTAATAAAATTGTTGGTTAATATCTAAAACTTTCGGAATAGGAAATTGTTTTGATTTTTAATTTTTCTCAAATATCTTAACCCCTAGTTTTTGTCATACATTCAACATTCTTAAATTATTTTAATAACGTGGAGAATAACACATTGTTCCATAGAGATTCAGCAATTGAGTTAGTTTGAATAAAATATAATGAAATTACTATAGCATTACTCCAAAAGTAATTCTATTATGACCATGATTACAATACATTTTGAATAGTATATGAATACCAGATGCTTAACCTATATCGCAGGGCCGGACTGGGTCAACAATTTCCACTTAGGTTTACACTATACCTATAAAAACAACCCTAAAAAACATATATTTTCATATAAAATTATTGTATATTATTTTTTAACTGCTACTCTTGTGTGAGAACATAGGACTTACTATCCCCCTCTATAAAAATATATATGAACTCGTATATATGTGTATTTATATATAATATTTTAATACACTTTATTTTATTAATAGATTAAATTACTTATAAAACAAAATTTAATTTCCTGGAAGACTGTGCCATATTATGTAAATTACTTAATTGGGTAGTATACAGGTGTTGTCCAATGAACAGTTAACATGGCAATCCCATTCAGTCAATTCTACATAAAAAAATATATATATGTATTATATTTATATATAAAAATAAAAACATTTTAAAGTGTCCTTTTTATTTTGTATATAGTATATACCTGACTTATAGAATTTCTTGACACGTTTTTAGTCTTTTCAATATCAAAAAAGATCTTTCCAGGGTAGCTGTTGAAACTGCTGAGGCGCAAAGAATGTGAAGTAATTTATGAATACTTATTGGGAAAAATGTGTTTATCACACAACAAAAGTACATCAATAGTACTATAATAGGTAGTCTTGGGAATTGAATTGAGTCTTTCAAAGGTTTGTTTTCTGCAACTTAATTCTGCTTATTTTCTACTGTAATATTATAATTTACAACCATCTACCAATGGTGTATACAATTGTAATATATTTTGAAAAGATTCTCGTTCTCAGTAATTTGTTTTAACTTCAACAACAATGATAGTCTCCATTTTCTGAATGCATGACCAATAATTACAAGCCATAATGTGTGAATTGTACAAAAACTATTTTTTTATTCAATGGTCGAAATCTTTTCTTTAGCTTCTTTTTTTTAGCCTACGGGAGGGAGGGACCATACCCACCACTCACCATAGATCAACCATTTCTGGCACGAAACCACTTTAAGTTACTTTAAATAAGTATATACAAGGATAATATTTGGGATTTATCATATTCATTTTTCTTAAATTTCAGGCCCCGGTGGGGATCGTTCACCCCCCACACTAGCCAGTTCGCTTCTGCACACAATACAATATGTAATTTGGAAACATGCACACAACATGCATAGATTATTAATCCAAAAATATTTCATATGCTTCAACATTTTAATACAGACTATTTACCCACACAATTTCAGTTGATAATTTGAGAAATAAATCACCAGTATTAGAAAAAGAATAATACAATTCATAGATAATGAATTATGGGTTTCTTTCAATTACAGGAACAACAGTTTCTAAGAAATTTTGAAATAATAAAATTAAGCCAGGTATGAATTCAATGAAAATAAAATGAACTTATTTCAACTTATACCGATTCATATATTATAATTTTAAGTTACAATAAATAATATTACCTAATAAACATAATAATAATAATAATAATAATAATAATAATTATAATTATAATAATAATATGATAATCATAATGATAATAATTAAATTAAAACCCACTGATGCGAGAAAATGACAAAGTCAATAATAAACACAACTCTAAACATCTATACAACAACAATCTATAATGGCAGAAATGGGCCTTACTTATACTTTTGAGAAACAAAAAAAATTCAACATTATAATGATTAGTAAAATTTGGTACAAATAATTAATTTTTAAATCTTCTGTGAAAATCTTATTTGATAAGTTTTGTGTTAATCAGATTACTAAGAACATAATATTAAAAATCTGGATCATACATTATTGGTAACAAAAAAAAAAAAAAAATACAAATACAAATAAAAATCATGGACGGCAAATCTGCGAATGTGAATAGTCGTACAATATTTTGTATTTTTAATAATAGATAACCTTATTAATTATAAATGGACAAAAATAATAATACCAAAATTAATAGTTAACAACTACATTGATATTTTTCACAGGTATGTAAGCTATGTATAATTGGACGAATACAATTTGAGAGATTGTTTAAACCAATAGATAGTACTATAGTAGCAAGTTATTCAACAAGAAAACAATGAAGAATATCATATTATCCATGTAATCTAGTGCTCGTCCATAGCTATTAAATAATATTATGTAGTGGTAGTCTATGAAAAAAAACTTCCTAATATACAATTAATTATGACCTTATATTTAATTACAGGAATTATTTTCATATTATGCTGTTTACAAAAAATATTAAAAAACAAATGTAAAATTAAAGTGCAATACACTATATTGTTTTATAAATCATACAATTAAAACATAAATCATAAATATAATGTATAAAAAAACGTATATAAAATTAATATAATGACCTACTAAAAGTAAGTACATAACATGTTAGAAGATAGGGTTTGGTGAAAAACAAATGGCACAAGATAGAAGGGGAGGAGGAATACAATTTAATAATCTGTTATCTATTTAATCATTTTTACTTTTAATACATTAATTTAATAAAATGGGAGTACACACAACCGTACATTTACTAGAGTAGTTAGTTAATAATAATAATTAATACATATAATATGCAAAATACTTTGGAGTATAAACATTGTTAATCCTATTGAGAAAAAAAGGTTTTTATAAATTCTGGAACACATACACAGCATAATATCTAATCTACAATACTAAAAATTGTTAAAAAAAAAAAAAAAAAAGCACTGAATCTAAAAACTGCATTGTAGTTGAGGGTTATGATAATTGTGAACTTAGACAAATTTTGTTCGCTCTTTACTTGTTGGAAAATATTATTTATTATAACTGTTCAGAAGTTGTTCTAAAACATAAAACATAATATTATAATAAATTATAGGTTTTTTTTTTTTTATTTTATCAGTAGGAATATAGCATATTACTATGATAACATTTTTGTTTGATATTTTAACGGATAAGAATATGTATTAATTAAAAGTGTACACACCTAATTAAAATGTACATGGGGGAATACATACAGTGTAACAAAGATACTAAAAAAAATTTGTTGGCCTTCCTTTCTCTTAGTTAAAAAGTTAGTAAGAGTATACATTAGTTAATTTAATTTTATGTTTAATAGCATTTACATGTTAAACTCAAAATATCTATGAGAAAAAAAAGTAAGGTATCTATGACAAAAAAAATGCAAAGTTTATACTATTATCAGCAGTGGGGGGTTAAAATTAATCAATGAAAAACTAAGTAATTTAATAGTTTTATTTTTTGTAAAAGTTGAATGTTATAAAACCAATGTTGTGAGAAATAACTTCCAAAACCAAATGTATTGTTAAGCTCTAAAAGAGCAATAATTGCAAATATTTTGGTATCGTTTGGTTTTAATTAAGTTTATTTTATAAAAAAGTATTGCAATAAAATCCTCCAATTTTGACTCAAGCAAATGTACAACACATACCAACATTAATGTATTAATGTACATTATTTTATTTCGAGTTTTTTTTAGGTATTGTTGTATTGTGTTTTTCAAATACGTAGTTGACTTATAATTTCCCATTTTTATTAATAAAAATTTAGTGCCTAGTGGAAATTACTATAGAATACTATAATTACCTACTTCAAGCTATTACTATTTATTCTTGTTCTTTTGTCAAAAAAAAAGGCATGGTTATTATAATATACTATACCGGGTGATTCTTTTATTATTGAACACTCATTATTTCAAAGTG
>NC_042494.1:99836982-99841002 GCF_005508785.2 Acyrthosiphon pisum
ATAAAATACTCCCCCCAAATTCGATTTTCATGTATCAAAATACTAAGAAAAATATTCTGCTTTGGAATATAAAATAAAATCCCAATGTTGTCATTCAAAAAAATAAAAAACTTAAAAAATTATAAGGATAAAAATATTTTAAAATATAATTTTTTAAGAAAAACATTGTTTTATAAGTGACTTGAAACTATGTAAAAAATATTTTCAAAAAAATTTACACTTTTTGAAATATTGAGTGTTCAATGATAAAAGAATCACCCAGTATAGGTACAAATTTACAAAGATTTGTAAGCATATATAAAATTAATAATAATGTAATCTAATTTTATTTTATTTCTAACATTACTCTTTTCATTCCTTAAGAGCCCAATTTTGATTGCATTTTTAAAGAAAGTTAGATTATGATAGAATGTGGAAAATTTATGTATGTTAAGTAAATAATATTATACATATATTTAAATTTACCAGAGTGATTGATGATAGAATTGTTTTTTTAAAATTCTAAAGACTGGTCTGCACTGCCTTCTACTTCTGAATCTCCATCCTCATCATCCATATCCGTATCACTGTCTAATATACCATTGTCCACCGATTTATCTTTTTGGTTATCTTCTTTTCCATACCATAAGGCTGCTGTGAGGTGCATTAATTCATGTTCAGAATATGTATTGTATTAAATTGTTTAGATAGGAAGTTATAGGAAGCTATAGGAAATTATAATAAAACACTTACAGCAATTCGGTTTTCCTCGGACACGCGAGTTAGGCACTTCTACACCATGTTTGTCTACACACCAGCACATACCTACTGAAGAATGACATTGAGTGTGCTCATAGTATCCTTCAGCATCACAAGCTGGGACATAAACACCTAAAAATATACATTCACACATATATAATATATATTAATATGTAACAATATGTTTGGTTTCTAATTAATTATGTTTTCAAACATAAATGTATAGTAAAAATATCATAAAATTGATTATAGTTTAAATTGTCAATACCTAGAGCATTTGGCGATATTCTTCTTTTGATAGCTGTGCATGGACGATCGGTTTTGTCAAAACATCGACACCATTCATAAGGACTTACAAAAATGTCACTAAAAGATAAATATATTAAATTAAATACATTTTTGAGAACATATATTTTATATGAAATTCATACCCATCAGTATCACAAGTGTCTAAGAAAGGTTTGATGCACATTTCATTTTTATCATGTTCTAAGTCATAAAGTTCTTGCAATGACAATTTCCCATCCGAGTCCAAATCCAGATGTTGGTACATCCAGCGAACTTCCCACTTGCATCCATTAATGAATTTTACAGCTACAAAAACATTTCAAAGTAAAATACAGAGTACTTAATGAAATAAAAATTAATTTAACTACCTTTTCCCTTATTCTTTGTACGTCTACGTTTAGCATCAGCCATGATCACTGAAAACCAATCCAATAGTCGGTCACCCATAGATTGCAATGCAGAAGGAGGGCAGTCTTTATTCCAAGAAGGATGAGATACTTGGTTGGTTGCAATAACTTCATTATCCATTTTTTCATGACGTTTGTCTTTGACTGGTTCGAAAATAGAGTACTATAAGTAAAATCAATAAATATAATGAGAAAAAATTAGTGGACAAATATTATTAATTTACAAACCTTGGATACTTGATTGTTGTTCTTTATATATTTGATATATTTATAATGTTTGTTTTCATACTTGAAATCTTCTGGTGCAAAAATGTACTTTTCTTCATATTTGGCTACTGGAGCAACAGTACTTTGTTTCAATTTCTCACTTTCCAGTGTAGCTTTATATTTGTTCATAAAGTTTGTCATGCGTTCGGCTTGTTTTTGTTTTTTACGTTCAACATCCTCTTGTTCTGTTAAAAAATAAAGTTTCCAAATAATAATAATAAAAGTATAATGAATTAGTAAAAAAAAAGTACTTATAACGTATTGTTTAATACATACCTTTGCAAGGACAAAACCCTTTGCAGTTCACTTTTATATTTGTGGTATGAAGACAGTTATGATAATCTAGACGACACAATGAACTATATGTACGATTATCAGAACCGCATAGGAATGTAGGCTTCATTACAGGACACGGGTTACATCTACTGGAAGTTTAAATTTAATTAATAATGATCAAATAATAATAGTGCTTATTAAAATTTAAGATTTTTTGATTCAAAATTATCATAGATTTTATTATCAAACATTTTAGCATATTTCAAAAACCCAATTGGATGGAAAATAAGTACTTTATAATAGTAACTGATAAAAATATATTTATGTATATATATAGTAAATATGTATTATTATCAAAATGTCACTATTTAAGTCACCAAATAGTCAAATAATTATGTTGATAGTTGATGTATGTTTCAGAAATATGTACATAGGTTTCTCATTCTAAATATAAAAAAAAAAATTGTTCAACGTGTTATAAAATAATTTACAGCAGTAAATATTTAAAGATTATTATATTATATAACAGGGGTGGCCAAACCGCGGCTCGCGTCATAGACTTTTACGGCTCGCATCTTAACGTAACATTAGACGTAAATTAACGTAAATATAATATATAATAATATGACCTTTTTTTTTTTTTACATCTTGGCTCTTCAATTTTTATTAATATATTTGGTGGCTCGCGAGTCTCTTCTCGCTGGCCACCCCTGTTATATAAGTTTATCTTTAAATTCCCTCTAAATAAGCTTTACAGTTGTTAACAATGAATATAACTTAAAGTTTTAAATAACTGACAGTGACATTATTTTGTCCCTATATACTATTAACTAATTATACAGATTTTATATAAGTGATTTATAATTAATAAGCAGTATAACATTAGTAAAAATTTAATTTCTAAATCATATTTACAAAAAATACCCATAGGCACAAATAATGTTTGAGATTTGAGGGGGCTAAAGATCTTGATGTAGTAATTAATATTTTTTCATATTTTCTAATGTTGTGTAAAATCATGAGGTTTTTTTGGTGGGGGTGGGGGGGGAATACAACGGTTAGGGTGGTGGCTTAGCCCTCCGCCATCCACTGTTTGCGCCTATGCAAATTCCTAAATCTAAAGTGTTTATGTATATTGAAATTGTTTTATTTAAAAAATACAAAAAATTAAAAATTGAAATTAATGTAAAATTTGTAATATCTTTTACTTATTTCCTAAGCAGTAAGCATTAAATCGCTGAAAATAATAAGACCCTGCATCGTCGATCAATGTTTCAATTCTATATATTTTCTTTTCTATTAAAAATGAAAAACAAAACAATTCGTACAATAACGTAGTACAATACGTAATTATGATGATTATGACTGTAGATTCTATGAGATGCATGAAGAGAAAGTAACCCATTGGTAACACCTCATTTAATTATTTTTTTATTTATTTAATAAATCACGATTCCAGATGCGTTTTGGTAGGCGAGGAGGATTGTCAGAAATAGAAAATGAGACGGAGGCCATATTATTTTTTATTGAAAGGTTAGTTTTGGAGATTGGTTTAGAATTAAAAAGCTTGTAACGAAGTTTGGCAAGGTCATTATTACAACAGTCATAATTTGTAGAACTTTGTAATTTTATGTTAATTAAGGATTACGGGCACCAGTAATAAAACGGAGCGATATGTTAATGGTTTAGCAGGGCCCTAAATTTGTATATAGGTACTTTAATAAGACTAAACTATTCTGATTACGGCAGAAGTAACTCTGTAGGTACAAGATTACAAAATTAACTCTTCCCATGAATATAGTGATGGGCGCAACCGACTAGTTTTAACTATCGATTGTCTATCGATAGGTAGTTTCAAAAACTACCGAGTGATTTTTCAATTGAATAGATATTATTATTCATCGATTGTTTTAAAGAACTATCGAGTAATTCACTCGATAGTTTTCTTTCGGTAGTTGCATACGTCTTACACCGACTAGTTTTGACTATCGATAGTTTTCATTCGGTAGTAAATAAATAATACACGTCTAGTACCAACTAGTTT